>NW_017805540.1:3815726-3838101 GCF_001891065.2 Hippocampus comes
TTGCTTTTATTTATTTGCTGCACTTGTTTCCTGTTGTCATTACAGAATCCGTTCCAATAAGAGAATGCTGTTACTGGTGGGTGGTTTGCCCCCCGGACCCGATCGCCTCCCCAGCAATTTGGTCCAATACTATGACGATGAAAAAAAAACATGGAAGATCCTCACAAGTGAGTTTAAAGCAGAAGATTTTATGTGAGGGTTTTTTTTTCCACCATCTTTCTCCTGTTCGGGGAGTTTTACGGTCGTTCCTGTGGATGACTTTAACGCGGGTTAATTTGAGCGAAGGAGTTCCCTAAATCCTTCAGGTAATAATATATCACTATCACTTTTTAATATAAGTTTCTAATCAGAGCGTGACTTCACGCCACTGCGGAGCGTCACGCCTGGTTCGCCTTGTTTTTGCTGAAATATGCTGCTGAGATGCATGATGAGATTCACTTGAATCTAATGATCTGCTGTGGCAGAGATTGAACGCGGGCTTTGAGTGATATCTTTGCCAAGTGGCTTTCAAATTCATCCTGATTATTCACCAGCGCTGATCAATACCGGCTGAATTGCTCTAATTATTTACCCAAACACACTTGAAACGCCATCTGAGGTCTTAGACTCCTAACTCGAAAACGAATACTGGTCTCTTGCTTTTTTTTTTTTTTTAGACAATCGATAATAATACGATCTTGAAATGAAGTTTGCCTCAGAATGAGCACAACAGAATAATGGAGCGTACTCAACTGTGTCGATTGAAGTGGATGAGGTGAAAAAGGAGTGCATTACTTGGCTGCAACCAGCAGAGGCACTGTTGAGTCACTCGCTTGCTGTCGAAAGAAGGCCAACATGATTTCGAGTTACAGCCATGCTGCAATGCAACTCTTACGAGTAGTACGTGGAAAAAAAAAAAAAAAAAAAAAAACAAAGAACAACACACAATTTATATGTTGGGGTAATTTAAGTTGAGAAAAACTGTAAAATATAAAATACTGACTTTTATGGCAACATTATTTTGTTTTTGCTTATGTTTTCAAATTGGGGGTTCAATCAAAGGGAAATCCAGGCAAGCCAATTTTCACAACAGCAAAACATAAAATATTTTTCTGTCATGATGACTTCGTCACAGACTACGGCGCCTGACTTGCGTTCCAATTCAAGTTGTCTCGCCACTGCAGGAACAAAGCTTTGACGAAAATGTTGCCTGCATTACGAGTATCAGTTATCGCATTCTGTTGTTTTTCAAGCTACTCCCAAGACCTTGTATTTCATGTGGGGAAATTGAGCCACATTCCCTCCCGATCAAGCATCCTCGACCTTTCCCAGACTCACCCCTCTCTATTTGCTCTCATATTACAAAGGTCAAACTCGAGATAATGGGAATATTTTTCTATTCTCTCCTATTGAGATTTATTTGTTGTTGCTCATTTCTCAGCGTTAGCGGATTGTTTTGTCCCCCCCCCGTCCTTTCGGCTCTTTTCAGAGATACACACCACACCATTTATGTTTTTTTTCATTATTCCTGTTGTAGTCTTTTAAAAGTCATAATTATCGCACTTATTATTTGGTGGGGTTTTTTTTCTTTTTTTCCCACTTTGTCCAAAATCATCTGTTTGCAACTCAACATGCACATGCTCAGTCTGCACAGTCATTTGCTCATTACCCTTAGCCCTCATGGGGTAGGAGTGGCAGCTCGCAGAAAGGTCACTGGGGATTTCCATCAGTCACAACTAAAAAAGTTAACACTCAAATGGTCCGTGGCCTTGCGGAAGGACAAAACTGCACAATCATCCCCTGAACACATCAGCGAGCGTCTGATGTGGCCTGCGCACACAATGGACGTGAAAGAGAAGGAGATTATGAACATTCAATCATAACTTTCCAATGAGGCGAAACCTGAGAGGGACAGCCTTTGATTAAGACATTCATCAAGATAATTTGGAAGATTCTTGATTCTCTTCCCTCGTGTTGTGTGTCACACCGAGTCGCTCGCCGTTGATCCCAGTGTGAAGTTTGCCATCTAGTGTACCAACAGAAGCGTGAACAAAGGACCGTCATCACATACTTTGCATCATTAAAGATAAAAGGGACTCCACCCTAGTGCGGGTATGATGGGGGGGAGGGACACAAAAGAGCCAGAGCTGGCGTCAGTCGAGTGTGGCCTGCCTGCGTGCGGAGGTTTCTGACTCCCTCTAGTGTGAGTCCCTGAGCTCAGTGTCGACAGCAGCCACGGAGGGCGACCCTGCAGGAGGGGTAGATTAACTTCATCCGCTTTCAATTTTACAATAAGGTCCAACACGGGGAGGAACTAAAAGCCAATGGCATGTTTTATGCTTTCCAGCATCTCAGTCAGGTATGACGCCTCGCCCGCCACTTATCCCGCCGGCCGCCTGCATCCCAGGCACCTGTAGAGGCGGGACAAACGTCCCGCTTCCTCCGACTGTACACTCTCCGCCGTGCCTCCGCCACCCCCCCCCAGTCCCCTTCCACGGGTATAAGATGATTTCAAGTCACTAGACATCAAATAAAAATCCGCCCATGCGTGGCCTTTATACTTGCTGACTGAACGATAATGTAAATAGCATGTAAGGGAGTTTGTCAGTCATATGGCACTTGTCTTTGAGGTGCACTGGAGGCAGGCAACCGAATCCCCTCCTTTTGAGATAAAGCTGCGTTTAGTGTATGAGGTATAAAGCGCCCCTCTCTCTCTCTCTCTCTTCTTCCTCCGGAGCGGCACATGTCAGGCAGGGCCGAGTGAGATTGTGGCGAGAGGGCCAATTGGAAAGAAATGAGATTCAAGGCTGTCTAATTCTGCAGCAACTGTGATCCATCAGGCGCCGGGGAGGCGGCACTGGAAATGACTGATGGAGACAGACAGGTGGGCTTTAACATTCCACTGATTTGTGCTCCACCAGAGCCCCCCGACCCCCACTCTACCCCACCAAGCCGCCACCTCACCCGAGATTTATTGAGTGAACACGATCGTGTTCATTACGACTGTCACCCGAGACCATTTCTCCACATCTCAATGGGGGTCACTGCAACAAAAGAAGATGGAAGACAGGGGGCGAGCGCAAAATCAGGTGTGCCCCATCAAAAGTGATTAATATTATTTTATTCTTTTTTTTAAAGATAACAAGGATCGTCAGCAACTTTTAGTACTTCTGGAAAGATCTAGAAGTGTGTCTTTATGAATTGCTGTCCCATCACAAGGTTCGGGTTACAGCTGGTGGAATGAATATGGTCTTCCGCGAATTATTTCCGCAATGTTGGAAGCATAAAATCATCCAAAATGAAGATTTAAGAGGTCACTTTTTATCTGTTTGTCAAACACGATGAGCAGAGCCACTCCTGAACTGTTGTCAACCACAGCTCACACACCCGCTATGCACGTGCAGACTTGCTGATGTCTAGGGCTGCAACTAACAATTATTTTAATAATGAATTAATCTGTCCACCTTTTTATTAAAAACAAACAACAACAAAAAAACAGGACATTCTTTCAAATTGACCCCCGTTATGGCCCACATTTAACACACAGACATTATAATATGTACTACTAACATTTTATACTTGCAATTTTTGTGTGACTTCAAATACGTGCATTGTGTTTAAAAAGTGTGTTTTAACGTTCTTTTTCTATATGGTCTTTCAATATATTGCAAATTTCTGCCTGTTGGCAAAATAAATGGGCTTTCATTGTACTCCGCTTTAGACAAGAATTATAGATCCGATGTCAGCTCCCGACCGCAGCTGTGGTTCGATGCTTAATTCTCTTGGCTTTGTGTGTCGCGCAGTAATGCCTTACAACAGTGCCCATCACTGCGTTGTGGAGGTGGAGAACTTCCTGCTGCTGCTTGGCGGGGAGGACCAGTGGAACCCCAACGGTAACGACGATGCACCTCACTCTACATTCATTTATTTTTGTTTGTTTGTTTATTTTTTTTGCTAAACTAAGAGAGCATTATCTGTGAACCTTGCACTGTTGCACAAACAACACAACAGTGATAAAAAAAAACAACACCCACCAGTCACACTTGTCATGATTTGGCACCGAGAAGTAGCGGTGGAAAAATTTGAACGTGTCAAGTTGTTTCATTGTCGAGAAGACTGTAAAATCCAAATTGTAAACATTCTATTTTCTCCTTTTCTGTAGGAAAGCACAGCACCAATTTTGTAAGTCGCTATGACCCCCGATTCAACAGTTGGATACAACTTCCTCCTATGCAGGAGAGGTGAGGCCACTTCCTGGACACTTTGTAGAAAGGTTTTATTGCATTACAACATGATTGCTTTTTAATGGAATCCATTCATTTGAGCACCAGCATCAGGCTGTCCATAGGGTTGAAATTAAATGCTAGTAAATGAATGGATTTGAAAGTAGCGCTATGGCTTGAAACCTGAATTTGAAACCCAAAGACCATCTTGAAACCTTAATATGACATGCTGATTTCAAACTCTGGCACTTGTTTGAAACCCCAATCCACAAAAATTTGAAATTCTAACCCTAATTTGAAACCTCAGCAGCCCCTATTGCACCCGTGTCAAACTCAAGGCCCGGGGGCCAGATCTGGCCCGCCACATCATTTTATATGGCCCCGCGAAAGCAAATCAAACATGTCCACTTCCATGATGCTTGCTAAAATCTCTACCAAAATTTAAAATTCTCATATTTAGTAAATTAGAGACATATTGTAAGCATTTTCTTGTGATCAAACCCCTCGTTACAGAAATGTAAACGATAGTTGAATAAATCGTTATTATATGGTTTCAGTCGTAACGGCCTTCCAAGGGAAATGGTAACTAAAATGTGGCCCGTGACAAAAATGAGTTTGACACCCCTGCCCTAATGTCACAAGATGGATGAAAAAGAAGAAGAAGTAGCCCCAAGGTAAAATCCTAACCGAGACTTGGACGCTGATTAGAAATACGAAGCCATGTTTGAAACTCTTGACACCAAAAAGAGAAACCCCAACCCTGGTTTGAAACCCTACTCCCATTTTGAAACCCTGACCGTGGCTATTTGAACCATGACACTGTGTTAAAATCTGAATAATTTGTCCTGTTACGGGATTATTCATTTGATGTTATTGGCCATTTGTGTGTACCGGTAGTTTTGTAAATCTCAAAATCTGTGTGACAAACGTGAAATGATTTCAACAGTTGCCATTCAAATAATGAGAAGAAATTAACAGAGGGTATTAACCCTTTCAGGGACATCTTATCATGATATCAGGTTGCAGGGTGCATGAAAGGGTTAAATTCAATTTGCGTGTTTCTGTGATTTATATGGAAGAATTAACCGGGCCTCCTAAATGCAGTCGTGATGGTGCTTGAGTGCTTACGCTTCTCCGCTCCTTGACATCTCACGGGTGCCGCTTGGTCCTCAGGAGAGCCAGCTTCTTCGCCTGCCGCCTGGACAAGCACCTGTACGTGATTGGCGGCCGCAACGAGACGGGCTACCTCTCCAGCGTGGAGTCATACAACCTAGACACCAATGAGTGGAAGTACATGTCGTCTCTGCCGCAGCCTCTGGCCGCCCATGCCGGCGCGGTGCACAATGGCAAGATCTACATATCAGGTGAGAGAACACAACAGTTAGCATTAATGTTGTCAAGAAGCCAGTCGTTTTGTATTTGCGGCAAAAATACTCACACACTCTACTGACCGTATTTTCCGCACTAAAAGGTGCATCTAAAAGCCTTCCATTTTCTCAAAAGCTCACAGCGCGCCTTAAAATCCGATGCGCCTTGTGTATGGCCATTACGGTGATATGTCGACCCCCAAAATGGCTCCTTGCTACAGACATGCTTACAACGCAGAGTTCAAACTTAAGCCGATCGGTTTCGCAGTTGAACACGGAAATAGAGCAGCGGCGAGAGAGTTCAACGTTAACGAGTCAATGTTATAACTTGCTGTTGGTTAAATGAACTGTGTCGCTGCTTGATTAAATACGTTTTACTGACATCTGATCGCTCCGTTGGCGTTTCCTTGAGCGTAGCTCCATCTAGTGGAGTCATTGTAGATCGCGTCTTATAATGCGTTGCGTCCAATATATGAAAAAAAATTACAAAATAGGCCATTCATTGAAGGTGTGCCTTTTAGTGTCGAAAATACGGTAATAATCTTCTGGATGATTATTTGTCACTCCCAGTTGAAGGTCACTGTAAAATTGACACGTAAAACAATGGAAAATTCAGCATAAGTGAGTTTTGATCAATTTGTTCAAGTGTGTGTGTGCGGGTGGGGTAGGTGGGGCGGGGGGCGGCTGAAAGGTGAATTATATCAAGGATTTTTTTTTCCTTATGGTTTTGTAAGGAATGCCGAGACAAGGCCCCTGGGGGCTGCCCTGTAGCCTTATCGGGAAAAAAGAATCCACAATGGAATTCCTTCTCTCCAGTTCTTGTAAAGTTAATATGCGATGATTTATTCAGTATTTAACAAACACCACAGTCAGGTAAAAATTTCCGCACCTGGCTCGTACCTCTGTATCCCATGGGATCAAGATGTCAGGTCACCGCCCCCTTCCTTGGTGAGATATAGGTTTATAAATCAGAGGCAGTCCACATGCAAACCGGCTAATGGGTTAACAAGTTAATAGCCAGCAACCGGCACACCGTCATTCGCTCACAACCAGACCACTTGATATTTTTTTCTGCCTTATAAGTCTCCAAGATTTCAATTCATCAGTCCTTCATGCTCTCAGCCACTTTACATTGTCATCCGAAGAGGTTGAACAAAAAACGACAACACTCTTTTGACCAACTTGAGAGAGGAAAGTACAGATCGATTTTCAAATGTGCCCTACATTTGAAAATCAGAAATTTAGGGTGAAAAGTCATCATAAAAAAACCCCCAAATAACTCAAGTAAAGTACAGTAGCACAGTGTCCAAACATTTGTACCACCGCTCATTCATCATCAGTATGTTTGCCTTTGCAGGCGGGGTCCACAACGGCGAGTACGTGTCGTGGCTGTACTGCTATGACCCGCTAATGGACGTGTGGGCTCGCAAACAGGACATGAACACGAAGCGCGCCATTCACACGTTGGCCGGAATGAACGATCGCCTCTACGCCATCGGGGGGAATCACTTGAAAGGTAAGTGTGGCGGGAAGCGATCAAGAGATTGATTGTTTTGGTTTGTTTTGTTTTGGGGTTTTTTTTTGTTATTCAACCGTTTCCCTTCTTTCTCTTTTCTTTAGCGATGCAGCACAATGTTATTGTTTTGCACGTTGCTGTTTTTGTAACATTTTGAGGCACTTTGTTGAATGTTTCCCCTCCATTTCTGTAGCGTTAGTCACATTGATTTGCCCGAAAGACCAAACCTTTTTTTTTTTTTTTTTTTTAAACCCTACCTTCAGATGTCAAAAGTCATTATATACAAGTCAGACTGGAAACAAGAACCGTAACTAACGCCGGATATGCGAAGCAGACCAGATCTTCACTCACCTTCTTCAAGTTTCCATTCAGAGATTCTTTCTCAATGTCAAAGCAGGAGCCTTATTGATTTTTGGAGGATATCAAACATAAGATATCTGAAGCAGATCAGTGCCCAATAACCCTTTTTGCAACGCTCTGCCAGGTGCCATTTCCAGATGCACGCACACGATCGGTGCACACTCAGGTGTCAGGTGTAATTCCACTCATCGTTTTCAAGTTTTACATGATTTTGAACAGTATTTGAAAGTTTTGCTGTTGTGTTTAGCAACATGCTAAGTCCTACGCACCACATTTAATAAATAGTTGAAACCATTCTTCTTCTGTCCCCGCTCACAGGTTTTTCTCATTTAGACGTCATGTTAGTGGAGTGTTACGACCCCAAAGGCGACCAATGGAACATCCTGCAGACACCCATCCTGGAGGGACGCAGCGGGCCGGGCTGTGCAGTCCTGGACGACAGCATCTTCCTCGTGGGAGGCTACAGCTGGAGCATGGTACGGTACAGTAGATCAGGTCTAATAATTACAGTATCTTCCAAGGATAATTCTCTTTTTTTTTTTTGTCTTTTGTGTTCCCCATTTGGAGAGTCTAAATCTCAACATGGGTCAATGATTCCGAGAATGGTAGAAAATGTCTGACTTTGTTTCCTTATTAAATTGTCTGTATTGAAGCTGCTTCTTCTTTTGGAATAAGCATAAAAACAAAAGACATGTAGATTTAATCCTTTAACGATTGTGGGTAAGGTCTCACCTGCTGATATGCATATGTGTGGGTATGCAAAGTGCGAAGAAAAAATAAAGGCAACACTTTGAGTTACATTGTGCTGCCTAAGTGTTCCCTTTTTTTGTGAGCAATGTGTGCATATATATATATATATATATATATATATATATATATATATATATATATATAAACTTCTTTTTAAACAATCTTTGAACAAATACACAACTCAACTTGGACAAATCGGACTTTATTTTAGTGATATTCCACTGAGGCTAAACCCCCCCATCGTGATATTTCCTCTAGGGGGCGTATAAGTCTTCAACCATCTGCTATAGCCCGGAGAAGGCCACATGGACAGAGTTGGAAGGCGAGGTGGCGGAACCTTTGGCGGGCCCGGCTTGTTCCACCGTCATCCTGCCTGCATGCCTCCCCTTCAATAAATGACAACTAATGCAGCCCAGGGACGGCAACCAGAGTGATGATTGGGGGGAGCAGTGCCCGTAAGCAGGCAGCCATTTTACCACCAACCTCCCCCTTCTGCTCAGTCGAGTAAGGGGTGTATAAATCATTTTTTTTACAAGTTTGACCAGAGCACTTTGGTTATTCCCTTGTGAAGGTATCAAGAGAGGAAAGAAAAGCGGTGTGTAAGTCATGTATTTCAATTGCTTTGATTTATTGACACTATCGGTGGCTGTTTTCTTCTATTCTATAGCACCACTTAGCTCAATGCTAGCTTTCGGGTGCGTCGTATATCTTGTACACGTCAATCCGACAACAAACAGAGGGGGAGAGAGAGAGAGAGAGAGCGAGAGAGAGAGAGAGAGAGAGAGAGAGAGGGCGTTCCCACTGGATGTTGAAGCTCAACCAGGACTGGTGAGTTCTTTTCATGTATAAATAGTTGTCATGGCTCACTGTGTTGACACTTGGTCACTTGCTTCGAAGATACTTTACCTTTCTTTTCTCTCACGTTCCTGCATCCAAAGTGGGACCACACTTTTGTTTTTTTTTGGGGGGGGGGGTTGTCCACTGTAAAAAAAAAAAAAAAAACATCGTGATAACTGTAAAACGTGCAGCCCAAGTTGACTTAATTCCAAATGGTTCCAAAGATTTTTTTTCACCTATTGGTTGATTTCATGGAAAATCTCAACCATGCCGCACGAGTTAGTGATCAGTGTATTGAAGAACATATTGATGGTACAATCAAATTAGAATTGCTCACCAATGTTCAAAAAGCATGTTTGCCTCAATTGAGTGGCGACTACAAATGAACACGCCACCCACAGAAATGTTATGGTATGCTACGATCTTCCAAATATGAGTATGAAGAAGCATTTGGGTGACACAGAAAAGAAAAACCTGTATTACTACGAGATAAAAATCATCATTGTAACCAAGTAGGACATGACTCCAATATGTGCTCATCTTCCAGTAATGATGAATCAATTGCGTTACTTTTTTCCAGTCAAGTAATCAGACTACAATCACTCTTCATATATGACAAAATGTTACTGCGCAAGATGTATTTGCTTCAACTTGATGACGATATCCGTAATTGAAAGATTAATTCTTTTCCCCGTCAAAGACAGTTAGAAAAAACCAACTCCAGATTGCAGCAGTAAGAAAGAATCAACTTCTCATCCAGGGTGACGTTTTCTTTAAGAAATATTTTTTTTCCACTGTGAGTATGTTTTCCCCCCCCAATTTGGCCTCAATATTTCTTCATATATGAGCATACAGCGGACCTTAATGCACTAATAGTGAGCCTGTGAGCTCGCTGTAATGTAAATGATTTATTGTCTTGTGTTAAAATAAAACAAAAACAGACAAAAAAAAACTCTTTCAGTACAAATGAGTCCAGTCTTGTCTATGTTACTGAGTTTAAAAAAAAAAAAGGGAAAGAAGGTCGACTCTAGATGTTGAATCCTGTCAAGGTTTGTTGACTTCATTCCTGTACATAATCGCTTGCTGCAGTGAAACGTTTTTGGATTTATTCTCAAATCCTGTTTATGTCCTTTGCATTTTAGACTACGGAAATAAACTGACTCTTGATGACCAAAGTCTCTTCATCCATGCATTTTTTTTTAAATCGACGTTGCCTGACCTCGCCTGATACGTCGGCACTATGGAAGGTGGTCAGCCAATCACGGGGAACAAATGTAGAAACGACCGTTCACACTCACATTCACGCCTAAGTACAATTTTAATGGTTAAAAACGGAATATATTTGTGTTGCTCATTTAAAAAGGTGAACGTGTAGCCCAGATTCACTTCATTCCAAAAAGATGAATTTCACGTTTTTTGAATTGAACTCGTCAAATAAATGTTAAAATACAGGCGCTCCCCGCTTGACGAACTTTCGTGTTGCGAACAACGGTACATACGAACATTTTTGCGGGTACAGGTATGTCGAAAAATGTTCTCGGACAGAGATGCTGTCAGTCAGATTTTGTATTGCGCGCCTTTTTCCGAGTACTGTAGTACTTCTTTCCGCCGCTAATACCGACGTGAGGCGCTGTGAGAGGAGGAGGAGGAGGAGGAAACGCTTGTCCCCATGAAGAAGTTCGAGACGGAACTCTCTCCCCCTCCATCATCTCCTTAAGCATTCGAGTACATCTTCCAAAAGTATGTTAAACTTCATTTTATTACACTTATATAAGCCTTAAACATTCTTATATAAGCCTTAAACATACATTCCATACAAAATATAGCACTGAAGCAACTTACGTACGAATTCAGCCAGCGAACGATCCTTCGGAACGTATCTCGTTCGTTACCTGGGGAGCGTCTGTAAATGTTTCTACCGATTTACTTCCGTGTCCAAATACCTGTGTCGTGGGTGGGTGGAGCTAAAAACCACAAGGTATGTTTGGCATCGCTGTTTGAAACATTAGGTTGGGATGTGAGCACTTTTCAAGTCTTTAATCAGCGTGTGTCATGTCAAGGCAGACGACCCCAGTCCCAATGCTAAACGCCTCTTCATCTGCTCCGGGAATTACTGCAGTGAACACCGGTGACCTTTTAATTAACATTGTGGTCAATTTTAGCACTTTTTTTTCAAAGGCAGAGAATGTGAGCTTCCTGATTCTCGTGTGGTCAGGATGGGACAAGAACTACAGTAAAAATGCAGCCGCTCAAATGCCATTGATAATTTTTTTATACTCAGGCAATCTTTTTACATTTAATTCAGTCATGGAGAGTAAATAGATCTCGGATGTACCATTAGAATAGGAGGGATGTGAAAGCAAAGCAAAGATATTTAAACCAAGCTTCTCGATCACAGGACGTATTACGGAAGAGGATTACGGCCAATGAAGAAAAAAAATACACGTTTAGCAAAATTCTGACTTTTATCTCCGTATTCTGACTTTAAAGTGACATATCTTGCCAACCTTGTTTTTTTTCTTCATTGGCCCTAATCCTCTTCCGTACAAGACAAAACTGAAAATAAAATGTTAAAAGTCGACACCACCCTGTTAAAATGCCAGATTTTTGTGGGATCAAAAATGAGACCAAGATAAACATTTAACCAAAAAAAATTCCACCTCTTTGACATATAATCAATACGATTTAAATAATTTAAAAAAATCTTATTAATTTAGCATTGCTGCTTAACAACATGTTCATTGCACGCACACTATTTTTGTGACATTGATGGATGTGTCTATTTGAAGTAACACGGCATCTATTTAGAAGTTTTTAGGTATGTAGCTTGATTCCACCATCTAGTGGTGAGTGTATGAGTCAAACGCGCGAGCGCGCGCGTACACACACACACACACACACACACACACACACACACGCACACACGCACGCGCACGCACACACGCACACACACACGATCTCCAATGGACCTGTTGCACTCAACTGATCTCCTGTCAAATTTTCTTTGAGTCATCATCATCATTGGCATTTCTTTGAGTGGTCATTATGAAACACAGAAGAATTATTGACATTCTTCCTAGTTTGCAAAGGATGAAAAGCACACAAAGTGACTCATAGCACGGCAGCCGGTCGGTTCGGGTGGGGTGCGTAGGGGAGAGGAGGGGGCGGTTGGCTCGCCAGGGCTGGTGGGCTCGCTTTATTTCCACACTCAACTCGTGTTTACGCTCCTGCGTGTAGGGAAGGGAGGACCGCTGCTCCCTGGCTGCCAGCCACCCCGCGGCTATTTATAGCCGCCTCGGTGGGAATCGTCCACGCGAAGGCATCACCCTCCTCATCATCACCATTCTCCTCCTCATCCTTGTTCCCAACTTGTGCGGAGCGAGACAAGAGGGGTCTGCATGGAGGATGCAACCTGACCCGGACGCTGGAAAGGAATAAGAGCGTCTTATGGAGGTAAAAGTGCCACATTGTTGTTTAAATTGATATATTTGTGTTTGTTTCATATATATCTGCAATTGTAGTCGCCAATCAAGAATGTTTGCCTGGTACATAATTGGCTGGTGGATGAATTGCTCCACTTGACTTGCAGAAAGTGCGGTGTGTGTGTGTGTGCGTGTGCGTGCGTGTGTGTGTGTGTGTGTGTGTGTGTGTGTGTGGGTGTGTGGGTGGGTGGGCGGGGGGCGGGGTTATGTTCGAGCCTCAGCTGCTGTTGTGTGCGAGGGTGAATTACACGCTGGAGCGGAGTGTTGACAGGAGCAGCTAGAGAGAGAGAGAAAGAGAGAGAGAGAGAGAGAGAGAGAGAGAGAGAGAGAGTGCATTGTGAACCCCGGGAACTGTTTAAAAGCAAAAATAGATCACAGCCTGCAACCAATTATGTCATCTTGCAGCAGTCATAATTTCAGAGCGGATCGATTCCACAGTATTGCTTGTCAGTCGTATTTGTTTTATGATCAGCAGATGCTCCTGGCATCACTCATCCAATATACATTTGATTTGATTACGAAGCCATTTGGAAAACAGCTTGCATTTCATTTCATCTCATTTCATTATGATCCAATGTGAGATGCATTTATTTTATTAACTCCAGCTAGGTACTTTTGTTATTTTATCTTATACAATATTATTAAATGATGAAATTTTATTGTCAACCCAGATGTAAGATTTTACTTACCCGTATTTATTTATTTTATTTTATTAGTAACGCAGCCACAAATACTTTTACATTATTTTTCAATTTTTTGAACAGTTGATTTTAGTTGATTCGATGTTCAAACATCGAACATCAACATTTCATTTAATTTGTTTTCATTTGTTATTTTATCAGCACAGTCGGCATGACTCAGACTTGATCTTAGTTTTACTGTTTTGTGCTTTTTACTGTCTTCGTTATTAATTTATTGTTTTATTGTTGTATATCTATTTGCTCCATGTACAGCACATGGTATACAGCGATTGTTGTTTTAAAGTGCTCTAGAAATACAGTTAAGTTGAGAGTTGAGCTCTGGTGGCAGGTTGTGTATTTGATGCCATTCTCAAACAATGTATTCAATTTTCTTAAATGTTCAGACATTTAAAAAAAATGTTAAATATCAATTCAAGCGCAACATTTTATTTATTTTATTTTATTGTTAATTTTAATCATTCTAATTAATTTTTGTTCTTAAAATTGTATTTTAATGTATTTTGTTTTATTTCAACAATAACCCAGGAGAAACATTGGAATTTTAGTTGAGAACTTTTTTGACATTTCATGAGTAAACCAGGCAACAAGCATTGTGGTGCAAATCAATTTTTATTTTATTGTATTGTATTCCAATTTCAAACTATTTATATATGTTCTTATTTGATTAGCTAATCATGTCCCATCAATATGTAAACATGTTCATTTCATTCTCTGAGATTAAATGTTGAAACAAGTAGCACAGTGATGTGGTTGGCACACCTGCCTTGCAATAGAGGCAGTGCACTATCCCAGCTGACTTTGGGCGAGAGGATTGGTACGCCCTGGATTGGTCGCCGGCCAGTCACAGGGCACAAATAGACAACAAAGCATTCACACCGTTGGACAATTTGGCGTCTTCGATGTCTGAAGCAAACAGAGAGCATTGGGAGAATCTGCAAACTCCACACAGGAAGGCCGGAAATAAGATTGGAAGCCACAATTTGAGATGTGTGAGCCGCCATGGTGCCACCTTTGAATACCCAATTCAACATTTCGTTCATTGTTACTGCATGTCCTGCAGTCTTGTGCACTCCACTCCGAGCTGTTGACGTTTGATGAGTGACTCAGAGCTGTGCCTTGGCCTTATCTTCATCCTCATCCTCCTCATCCTCCTTTCAGCCTCCACATTTGCTCCATCTTTGGTGACTTTTTGCGTGAATGGGGCTCCATGGGAACCCTTCTTTCTGGTTCTCCTTGCCCCCATCTTCGGACTCTTGTCATTTGTAAGTCTTGTAGAAAAAAAAGAGTGTTCGCCAATGACAAGCGGAGGATTATTATTGCATTTTCCATGGAGGCGAGTTTCGTCCCATGATCATTAAGATGAGGGGATGTTGTTCATATTTGTCAAAGGTGGGCATGTTAAGACTTTTTAGGGATTAAGGGTTGTGGAAATTCATTTGCTTTGACATGACTCAAAATGGTGCCCCGTTAATCCAGTGGTTAGCGTGTTGACCTCACAGTGTGGAATTTGCATGTTCTCCCCGGGCCTGCGTGGGTTTTCTCCGGGTAGTCCGGTTTCCTCCCCCATTCCAAAAACATGCATGGAAGGTTGATTGAACACTCTAAATTGTTCCCAGGTATGAGTGTGAGCGCGGATGGTTGTTCGTCTCTGTGTGCCCTGCGATTGGCTGGCAACTGGTTCAGGGTGTCCCCCGCCTACTGCCCGAAGATGGCTGGGATAGGCTCCAGTACCCCCCACCACCCTTGTGAGGATGAAGCGGGTCGGAAAATGAATGGATGGACGACTCAAAATAATGTATTGTGAGCATATCTTGTATTTCTCTTGTTCAACTGATTGTGTTGAGTAGCTGGGAGAGAGAGGTCCATCCATTTTCTACCATTTATCGAGGGTCGGGTTGTAAGGGCAGCAGCTTTAGCAGAGAAGCCCAGACTTCTCTGTCCCAGCCACTTCTTCCAACTCTTCCGGAGGGATCCCGAGGCATTCCCAAGCCAGCCTTGAGACAAAGTCTCTCCGGCATGTCCCGGGTCGTTCCTGGGCCCTCCTGCCGGTGGGACAAGCACCAAACACCTCACCAGGGAGGCGTCCAGGAGGCATCCTAATCACATGCCCGAGCCACCTCATCTGGAAGTTATGAACAGAATCAGTGAAAAAAGGCAGCCCTCAGTGGAAACGAATCCGACTAAGTGCCAGTAATGCAGACCATATTCTGACACTGGTCATATAGGGATTGTAGGACACCGTAGGGTGTCCGGCACTCGTAATCACACCCCACAAGATCCTCTGGGAAACATGGTCGAACACCTCCAAATCCACAATTTGATGAATAAATGACACGACAATCTAAAAGTTGCTGTTTTGTCTGCCTCCTTGTCTCTGCCCAGGCCTCGTTACATGGTGGACTGTTGCCGGCGTAGCGATGTTCACTAGTTCCAATCAGTCCCTGTCTATCTCCCTCACTCCCACCCTCCACTCCCCATCCACGTGTGGTCCGGGCGGACAGCAACGCGTGCACTCCTCCCTGTCCCTCCCTGAACCCGAGCCCTGGCGGAAGCCCCCCCCGGCCGGCCGGCCCAGCCTGGCACAGGGCGTCCGTTCCTGTTCCCTGCAGGTGCCGCACGGCGAGTTCCCGGAGCTCCCCGCTCGGGCAGCCAGCTTCGACCTGCCGCACGCCGTAGCTGATGACTCCGACCGGGGTTCGGGCTCCCCCAGCCCGCACGGCGTTCTCCGGCGCCGCGGTGGCCTCGTGGAGCAGAGGGACATCATCATGGCTCATCAGGCTCACAAGATGCAGAGCACGCCACAAGCTCGCAGAAAGGAGTGGGAGTAAGTTGTTCTGAACTCCTGTTTCCACACCCTGATGCATTCTACAAGTGTCAAAAGAAGCTAACTGCTATAAATAGTCCACCAATAACTATAATAAAAAGGGATACTGGAGCATATCGAGGGGAGGGTGACTATTGTATGCGCTTGGGAGGGCAGGCTCTACACCAGGTGTGCCCTAACTTTTTTGACCGAAGATCTACTTTTCGATCAACGCACGCACATACACACGCATGCCATGATGAGCAACAGCCATAAAGGCCCTTAAGGTGAATGAAACAGAAAGATAAGTAGACACAAGAGTTGATGAGTTTGTGAAAAGGAAATCACTGCATACATTTGTGGGAGACCTGACGCGGAGGCATGCGACACACTTTTGCAACCTTTTAACTATCGTAGCTCCCGCGTACCACTTTTCAATGCTTCTCTCGGCCCTCCAGATTGCGTGCCATGGGTGGGTTGCACACGAAACGAACTTTGAATGAGAATAATAAGAATAAAAGCTATATCGCAACATCTCTTATAGCGAGTTGCAATTGCAGACTGCTGAGCGCTAACAACTTCCGGTGATGCAAGTCACGCGCCACCATAAGTTTAAGGTGACCTGCTTTATTCAATTTTATTTTTAAAATATTTCTTGGTTAAAGTGAGACTGATAGGATGATGAGGGTGCAGTGTGCATTAACACAAAAAATATATTACTAACATGCACAGAGACAAGAATACGTTTGATTGTTTTTCTTCTACACCCTCGCGATCGACTTGCGACCATTCCGCAAGCTACCGGTCAATCGCGATCGATGTAATGGGCACCCCTGCTCGACACACAGACTCACTTCACTGAATGCCTTTTGTTATGACAACAATCAAATATTGGACCCATCACTACTCTGTATACACGATAGTTTGTTGTTTGTAGATGTTACTGACCTAGTGAACTTCTTTCGGTTTGACACGCTTTACAAACTGAGAAAATGAATGTCATCCACACACAGTTAGTTCACGTTACGAATTTTAACACCATTGTTGTTGAGCAGAGGCTGCGAATCTACAAAACCTAATGTTTCTACGGGTGTTTTAGCATGAGTTAATCTAAAACAAAAATAATTGAAAATGCATTTAAAATAAATGAAAATTTAATACAGAGAGATCAAATAAAATTACATTGAATGAAATGAATTTCAGGTAGTCGAGTGGTTAGCACGTCCGCCTCACAGTACAGAGGTGGAGGGTTCGATTCCAGCTCCGGCCTTCCTGTGTGGAGTTTGCTTGTTCTCCCGTGCCTGTGTGGGTTTGCTCCGGGTTCTCCAGTTTCTTCCCACAGTCCAAAAGGAACATTCAAAATTGTCCCTAGGTGTGATTTGTGACCACGGATGGTTGTTCATCTCTGTGTGCCCTGCGATTGGCTGGCAACCGGTTCAGGGTGTCCCCCGCCTACTGCCCGAAGACAGCTGGGATCGGCTCTAACACCCCCACCACCCTTGTGAGGATAAAGCGGCTTGGATAATGGATGAATGAATGGAAGTCAATTTCAGTAACATAACTGCATGACCTTGAATTACATTCAAGAAATTTAGAAAAAAGTTCAACACAATTAGAAACCATTTGACAATAAGTACATGAAATACGTTTCAATAAATCCGTTGCCTCTCAACAGTGAGCCGAACAAGCAAACCACTTTTTTCCCGTGCTTGCTTTCTTAGCATTGTGTACAATTTCTGACTTAAATGAATATCGCATATGAAGACCGGGTGGATGTGCGTGTATCTCCGTTTCCAGTGAGCTTATATGTTCACCGCTTTAAATAGCCTCCACCTGCTTCTGTCTGGTTCACTCAGGAACCATCGTTTCCAGCATACGTTGGTGTACAAATGACTGCCTTGGGAATTCAAAAGAAGAAGGATAATTTAGCGGAACCGCGCTACATCAAAAAATCTGATTTGTTATAATATTAACAATAATCATGACACATATTTTTATTTAATGACACTATACTGAGTGTATCTAGCAAATTAAGCAGAGCTTTTAATCTTTTGAATTATTTTAAATTCATGAATGTGAGGGCGGCTCGGTGGTCGACTGGTTAGCGTGTCAGCCTCACAGTGCAGTGGTGCAGGGTTCGATTCCGGCAATGGCCTTCCTGTGTGGAGTTTGCATGTTCTCCCCGGGCCTGTGTGGGTTTTCTCCAGGTACTCCGGTTTCCTCCCACATTCCAAAAGCATGCATGGCAGGTTAATGGAACACACTAACAGTTAGTGACTAACTTGACCCAAGGTGTGAGCGTGACTGCGAATGGTTGTTCATTAATGTGTGCCCAGCAATTGGCTGGTGACCAATTCAGGGTGTACCGTGGCTACTACCCGAAGACAGCTGGGATCGGCTCCAGCATGCTCCGCGACCCTCGTCAGGACAAGCGGTTCGGAAAATGAATGAATGAATGAAAAATAATAATAATAAAAATAATAAAAAGATTTGGTTGGTTGGGTGTTAAAAAATAAATATGTTCTGATACGATATGAAAAAAAAGTGAAAAGGAAAATATGAAAAAGTTGAGGTCACAGCCACCCAGTGTCGTCAGTGAGTGAGTCACCTTGACAGGAAGTCGTGTGCTCAACTAATGCTGCTTTGGTGCTACCTTCTTTATAATTTTTTTTCTTCTAATTCTTTAGAGGTTCTGCAGCAAAGCAATGAATCATACAATCATTTCCCACGGATTCATGGCTCCAAACTCAGTTTTTCACTATTTGTGTGTGCGTGTGTGTGTGCGCGCGCGCTCGCGTTTGCACAGCCATTAATGGCCGAGCTGCGGGTGCCGTGATGAGACGCTTGGCAACACTTGAGAGTGGAGTGGCTTTCCATCAAGCGTAACCCCAAGCCCCCGCCCCACAGACGCACGCTTCCTCCCCCATCCCTCCTCGTTTTCGTCCAACACCCACTCCATCCACCCCAACAGTTAGCAGCTCCTTCTTTACAGTATTTGTTAGCCTCACTTTTTTTATTACAGGACATAATACGTTGGCAGTGTGAAAGGATGCGCCAAGCTGTGCTACCTTTTTTTTTTTTTTTGGAGTGCATTGCAGTTTTTTGGCCATTAGGGGATGCTAGGGAATCAAAGTAGGAAAGCAGCGGACTGCGTTTGCAATTGGAATATTTTGTTTCCTTATTATTTAAAATCACATCATTTGTATGGTTATTATATTATACCTGTGGACTATATATCTTTTATTTTTTATTTTTCTAGTCGACCATATTTTTAGTTGTTCAGTTATTCATGTAATTATTTTTTTAAATTATAACAATTTCTTCGTCATGATTAAACCAGATAAAAATCAAAACAAAAATAAATATTCTCAAAAATTTTAGACTTATTAACTACTCTGTATTCACAATTTCAATACTTTTATCCATCCATCCATCCATTTTCTGATCCACTCAATCCTCACAAGGTGGGTGGGTGCTGGAGCTATCCCAGCTGTCTTCGGGCAGTTGGCGGGGGACACCCTAAACCGGTTGCCAGCCAATCACAGGGCACACAGAGATGAACTCAATACTTTCAATGATGTTTAATTCATATCCAACACATTAACGTGTGCATAGTTTTCAACGCTAAATCAAACTTTCCTTTGATTTGCCGCGCCCACATTATTGAACATTTAGCATTCACTTCCACAGCACAGTTAGTCATCCATTTGAATGGCACTTCTTGCTCCAAATAGTACTGATAGCTGTTGCTAGGGAACAACTGAGAGGAAATGGCATTGCAAGAAAATTGTGTGCTTTATCAAGATGGAACCAAACGGCAGCAAATACATGGAGAAAAGCAGCACCCCTTAAACTGGACCCTGTGGAACTCCAATAGACAGTTGAGGAGAGCGGGACTGACAACTACCGACCAACTACAAATGTAAAGTTGTAGATGGCCGCAATGCCCTCCACTGGGTATTCTTTGGATGTTATGAAGCACTCTGATTGGATACAATTTAAATTTTTAAAAAAGTGTAGTTGCTTCTCAGATACTTCATATGTATATATTTATAATTTTTAAAAAAGTAATTTCCTTCATCATATCTATTAAAGACAAAATATAGTTTGTTGTGGAAAAATGTGCTTCATTTTTTGCTCAATTTTAATCATAATTTAAAAATTATGAATACTTATATTTCAACAGCTCATAAGTGAAGATACATCCTGATTACTTAACATTAAGGGTTAACTCAGGGAGGGAAGGGGTCCCCTAATTGATATTTATTGATAAATTAGTAGGCGTAGATGACAACAGTGTACCTCACTGGCCAACTTTGAGATTCCTCCTTTTTGTCCATACGCTGTAGTTTCCAATCGGCAGCACAAACTACCGTAGATCTCAAAGCCTCACCAAGCTCTGTACTTCTGTGCATGTGTGTGTGTGTGTGTGTGTGTGTGTGTGTGTGTGTGTGTGTGTGTGTGTGTGTGTGTGTGTGAGACGAAAAGCACATTTCTGCAGGAAGAGCCATTGTGAAAGATGTCTTTTGTTGGCAGAAATAAAAAGAACGGCAGCAGGAATTGAAGCCAGCCTGGTTGCTATGGAAACAGCAGACATTGGGAGATGGTGCACATCAACAGAGAGAGGAAGTAGAGAGAGAGAGATGCTGTTTGGAGGGCTGGACAAACAATTTGCTAGATGGTGTGTTTTATGGAAGTGTGCAGATCAATGGAATATTTTTCTAATGTAGTGAGAGGTGTATTCTAATGTACAGTATATATGTACGTACACACACGCGCACAGACAGGCATTGCATGTATGCATGCACGCACATGACTAAATACTACTACTGATAATAAATGGCTTGCTAATACTTTGAGAGATATGTGAAATGTCAAACTTGACACCACCATCAAAAGCAATTGTTGATATATTATGGAATAAAAAGACTGTTCATATGGTTAAAAAAAAGTTGAAACAAAAGAATGAAAACATGTCATGTTTGAAGTAACTGACAAAAAAAAAATTATAGATCAAAAACACGGCTCGAGGTACTTGGTTTTCATTAAACCGTGATTGGTCGTTCATTCAACTTTTCTCGGTTGATACGTTGATACATCTGATGTGCAGTCATATGTTTTCTAAACCTACTTATAAATTTTGTTGTACAGTATTATATAATATGAACTGACTCAAAAAAAACTTTAAAAGAAAATGTTGAAGAATACAAGAGAAAAATAGCTTTTAAACTCCTAAGTTGAGATATGTGCTTTTTCATTTGACAGTGATGCTGATGACACATTCTTATTTTATGTGACTGAAAATATTTAAGGACTAAATTCCATATATATATATATATATATATATATATATATATATATATTGGAACTGTCGGCTTTTGAGAAAATTGAATGCTTTTAGGTGTTTAGGTGCACCTTACAGTGTGGAAAATACAGTAATTGCTTTTCTATATGTTGGGATATTTGCAGTTATGTTACAAAAAATGCTAATATTCTAATCACCTTTAATTGTTTTAAGCGTTTAATCTGATTTTGTAGTGAGGTCGACACCTGCTCGAAAAAAGTCGTCTCAATGTCATTAAATCCTCACTGGTTTACTGTTTACTCTTTTATCATTTTCAAAATCATTTGTCTATATTGAGCATCACTCTTCAGGGAGCCAATTTCTCCTCAAATGCCACTTGCAAGGTTTATTATGTTTAATTGGTCATAAGGGAGCTCCACCGTTGTGGATATCTTCTATTACTCTCTTGCCAAAAGTATTCATTCGCATGTACGCTGAACAAAATAATCAGGATATTGACACAAACCGAAAATTGAAGTACACATTTGTAAATTGTATTGATCTAGGAATCAACTGTGCCCTGTGAGTCAAATGGCGTTTCAAACCTGGCATTGGGTAGACCACTTTAATGTGATATGAGAGATCATGAGTGGCGCCTTGAGAAATGATCCCAATTGCACTTGATTTGTAAGAAAATTATTAATTACGCATTACAAATATATCCGTGTTCATCAATCCATGCCAAAGACGTACAATGAAAGGCAAAACAGTGAAACACTCTTCCATACATTAAATTCACATCTTCCTACTTTGGGTTCAAATTAACAGGGCCACATTTCACAGGAGTCAATTTGTGAGTAAATTGAGATGTGATCATCATTATTTCAGTATTAATACTTTTTGATTTGTGGTGTGCTGTGAGATTTTTATTATGGAAAATATGTGCCTTGGCCACTAGTTCAAGACAGTTTTACCGGGTCTGACAGGAGTTTCAGTTGGGAGGGCAGAGGTTATAACGCCCCGCAACTTGACACACACACACACACACACACACACACACACACACACACACA
>NW_017805540.1:3840426-3865477 GCF_001891065.2 Hippocampus comes
GAGAGAGAGAGAGAGAGAGAGAGAGGGTGGCCCGGTGGTCCAATGGTTAAATGGTTAGCGCGTTGACCTCACAGTGCAGAGGTCGTGGGTTCGATCCTGGCTCTGGCCTTCCTGTGTGGAGTTTGCATGTTCTCCCCGTGCCTGCGTGGGTTTTTCCCGGATACTCCGGTTTCCTCCCACATTCCAAAATCATGCATGGCAAGCTGATTGAACACTCTAAATTGTCCCTAGGTGTGAGTGTGAGGGTGGATGGTTGTTCGTCTATGTGTGCCCTGCGATTGGCTGGCAACCGGTTCAGGGTTACCCCAGCCTACTGCCCAAAGACAACTGGGGTAGGCTCCAGCACTCCCCGCGACCCTTGTGAGGATAAAGCGGATCAGAAAATGGATGGATGGAAGATTGATTCATGGCGGAATCGAACCCTGCATCTCTGCACTGTGAGGCCTTTGACGTGCTAGCCAGCAGCCCAGCGTGCCGCCCGATACATTTTTGTATTTATTTATTTTTTTAATGAACTCCAAAAAATTAACTAATCTAAATATAAGCAAGGAAAAAATATAAAGAAAGATTTTTTTTTTAAAGGAGATAATTCAATTTTCTTTTCATTGGACAGGAACAGTGATAACATTTTTTTCATGAAAAAAGAAGCTTCTTTAAATAATAGTTTTAGATTTTTAAATAAATGAAAATATCAAGAAAGCTATAGTGTAGGTGTTGTTCATGACGATATGTTCCTTTCATTTTTTTTTTTTTATGCAATGTTTTTTGTTGTTGTTTTTTTAAATGGATCTGACTTCTCCATATTATTTTTTTATTTACTTCAAAAATGCAGCTCACTTTTAATGTAATCCCAACCTTGATTTCTACTTCTACTTTTTTTCCTTGGGACTCCCTTGCCGATTTGCACTTGTTTGCCAAGTGTACACTTGTCAGTGTCTCTTGGCTGCCGTCCCAATCCTGCGTCTGAGCCCTCAATCGCTGCCCATCTGCACATTTATTCATGAGGTTTTATTGAGATGAGCTTTTTCAACACTGTTTATGCATCAATCACATCTTTTCTAGAGGGCTTCGGTGGTCATCGTTAGCATCATTATAGCAGCTGGAGCCAGCAGCAAGGTCTCACTGATGGCACCCAAGGAAAACACTTTTTTTTCCTCCACTCCCCACCCCAAAAAAAGGAACAGCTCTATTTCACACTCTATTTTTACGCCTGACTTTTGCTCCAATATTAGCACAATGGCCTACTTTTGAAATATTGCTGTCGTGCAAGCAAGACTCCCTTGAGCTAGCTTACAATTTTAAACTGCCTGTTTATTGACTTTCAAGGGTGGGCAGCATATGCTAAAAAGCAAAGCGTCGAGAGTCTCTGTCAGCAAAATACACGAGTGCAAGTCAAAGAAACCTACTCAAATATTCTCCTCTTTTGTAGTAATGTAACATCGCTCCAGCGGCCATGTTGTGTACGATTGAGTGAACTCAAAGACACGCCTCCAGATGTTGTTTCCTGAACAGCAGTTTTTTCCATTGCTTACTACTACTACGCCTGCTACAACTACTACTCGCAGTATAACTGTGACTGACTCCTACTACTCCTCTCACTTCTGCTCGAACTACTCTTAGTACCAGTTCTTTTATTATTCTGTTTACTACTACTCGGACTATGAGAACAACTACTGCGACTCTGACTGCTACTAGTAGGATTACCACGACTGTTACTTTACTACTACTCCAAGTCTTGTTACTACTATTCCTACTGCTGCAACTTCGACTACTACTCCTACTCTTACAATACTGCGACTACTACTCTTACTGCTACCCTTACTACAACTCCTGCTTTTCTAAGTGCTACCACTCTTACTACTTGTGTGATTACTAATATTGTTACTTTACTTACCTCTTCTACTACTATTACTCTTACTACTTCTACAACTACTCTTCATACTACTACTCCGACACATCCCACTCTTACTACCACTACGACTAGAACTACTGTTGGTACTTGTACAATCTCTAATATGTCGACCACTATAACTACTTCACGCCTCACTACTAACAAAAGTAATCATATCACGACCACTAATGTAAACATTCTTTCTGTGACTACACTTGCCATTTGCAGTATACAGTGATCCCTCGCTACTTCGCGGTTCACTTTCCGCGGTTTCAGTGCATCGCGGATTTTTCAAAAGTATCAGACAGAGACAAAGACAGAGAGGAAGGCCAAAGAGGAGATTCATGGATGCCATGAGGGAAGACATGCAGGTAGTTGGAGTCAGAGTAGAGGATGCAGAGAACAGGGAAAGATGGAAATTAATGCCTCGCTGTGGCAACCCCTGAAAAGGGACAAGCTGAAAGGAGAAGAAGAAGAAGATTCATAAAAAAAAAATAAAATAAAAAAAAATTAAATTAAAAAGGTAAAATGCCGCAAAAGGTCTGCGAGAGGCAGGGAAAGTCAGCAAAACAACAGCGAGTCACATAGAGCAACATATACAGTACTATATACAGTACTACATGTATATTTCATGTATGTTTACTGTATTTTGTCATTTATACACTAACCTAACATATATATATATATATCTTTCTTCTTTCTACCCACAATCTTGCTGCTGTAGACTGTAAATTTCCCGTGTGGGACAAATAAAGGACATCTTAATCTTTATATATATATATATATATATATATATATCCTTATAAATATTACATATACTCGCTCCCCATAAGTGAGGGATCACTGTATTACCACGACCACAACAATTACTCCTACAACTATTACTACTGCTGCTACTATTGCAAATACTGTACAACCGCTCTAGCCGTGTTGTGACTGTCCACTGAAAAGCATAAATGTCTACAAGTCAAAACAATGAAAAACAACAGCAGGCAATGTGAAGTACTATTTGTGTTTAGTATAAAAAGCAAAGAAATGTGGATACAAATTTGTCATTGGCTGTTAGGGCAGTTTTTAAAAAATGCAATCGTGTGCTTGTAATTGCTATGGTAACGAAGTGGACGGCACTCCTCGTTTTCCTCGTCTTCCTCCGATGAGCGGAAGGTGGCGTGAGTGAGTGCACGCGGTGGGAGGGTTGCCGTGCGGTGCGACGCTGTGCTGTGCTGTACTGCCTGACCAGCCGTGCAGCAGGTGATCATCTCCATCCTCATCCCAATCCTGCAGTTGGAGCTGTGCGTGCGATGGAGCCACTCGGGCATCGAATCAGCCTGGCAGAATAGACTCACTTTCGGAGGTCTTTTTGGGGGGGCTGTGATGCGTAAAGTTCTCGTGGACTTGCCGCGGATTTTGACGCGCACGTCTCCATGCTAAAAGTTGTTTTGCGCGCACTTCACAAGACGGGACATGAAATGGAGTGAGAAGCGGCAATTGTGCTCTTTTCAACTCTTTCGCTAGAATGGCTCGCTTCGGTGACGACTCCGCCCCGAGCACCGTTGACTCCGGGGACGGAGACGCGGAGCGCGGCGGGGATGCGCAGGACCCCGGGGCCGCTGCGGTGGCCGGAGGAGGAGCAGGAGGAGGCGCCGACGGATCGGGCGCGATCTCGGCGTCGATGAAGCAAGCCAAGGCGCAGCGGGCCCGGACCATGGCTCTGTACAACCCGGTCCCGCACCAGCAAAACTGTCTGACGGTCAACAGGTCGCTGTTCATCTTCGCCGAGGACAACATCATCCGGAAGTACGCGCGCCGAATTATCGAGTGGCCATATCCTTCCTGGTGAGTGCGAACGTGAAGGTTCAAGCACCACGGACAGCGCAACAACACAACTTCCTACTTTTGTGCTTTTCGATGATTTGCACGTCCGTCATCGATCTTCAAGCGTCTCTGCTTGTTTTTTTTTTTTCAATCATGCCTAGTTAATTGTCCTTCAGGGGTTGGTGTAGAGTCCTTGCGATTTTTTTCTTCTTTATTTTAATGAACCAAACAGACAGTTTGTCATCAGCACAAATGTCAAAAATCACAATTACTTAATTATCATTATCATATCATCCCATAGTACCCCCATAAATATTGTTTTTGTCATTTGCAAATTTTCAGGTGCGTAAAAACTATATCATGTAATAATTTAACTATTTTATTTATTGATTATCATTTTTACATACAGTGTTATGTGAACGCATGCACCCTCTTTTCAACTTCTTTTTTTTTTTTTTGCATCCACCAACTTGAATGTTAATTTTGTCCTTATTAAGGGCATAAAAGATTCAAACCTGCATGGTCAATGCAGTATGTGTGAAAACGTGATTGCACCCTAAACCCAATAACGGGTCGGTTCACTCTCAGTAGCAACAACCGAAATCAAGCGTTTTCAATTCGTGGCAATGAGTCTTTCACACCTCTTGGGAGGAATTCGGGTCCATGACTCTTCCTTGCAGAATTGCTTCCATTCTGCAACACTGGAGGGGGTAAGAACAGCAACGGCCTTTTAATGTCATGCCACTGCCCACCCAATACCCAATGAGACGACCTCGGCAAGATTTTTGGTGGGGGTGTCACACTTTCATTTCGGAGTTACAGTACATACACTCACAAAAGAAATGAAATCGCATTGTTTTCAAATTCTTTGGTGTCTAAAATAACAACACTCAATCAGTATAACAAAAAATAATTCAATTACTATACTTTAAAATACAAAAGTGGAATTGATACATCACGTCAACTATCCATACATAATACACAATGTATTGTTTGTAATATGCATATTACTATTAATTTATTAAATGTAGACACTGAAAGAGCAGATTTCATTTCAACAAATGATCTTTAAGAGCCCTACGAAGCAAAAATGAACGATACAACTGCTTATTTACTGATGTTCATGTTCAGACTGATCACTCAGAAGGAAGTTAGAAGCAGTGCTCAATAACTGGAGGCAGGAGGCCATTTTTTCCCCTCTAATTTTGTGGTGCCAGAGCACCCTTTTTATTTGCCTTTTTTTGCCTATAATCGAGGAGCCGGATCATCTTTGACCTTCATTTTGTGTTTCTAAGCCACTCAGAAGTTCACTTGTCTTTTGGATCGTTGCTCGACTGTCGAACCCAAGTGTGCTTCAGCCTCAGGTCACAAACCGATGGCCGATCATTCTCCCTCCAAGCACATTGTCCCTCCTAATGCACAAAGCATGCTCCAAATATAGAAGAGGCATTTGCTGCGGAAGAACTTTGCACCACCTGACAAACACCTCAAGGATGAGCAAACAGACCCACATCTTTGGGAAGTAAGACAGGCAGGTTGAATATTTCACTTCCTGCAGTAGGTGTCCCAATACTTTTGACCATAGGGCCCCCGCACTGAATTCAATTGCTTTAGTGTGCACAGTTTTCACTGTGTGTGCTCCACTCAACGCAGAGGACACATGGTTAGTGTGTGTGTGTGTGTGTGTGTGTGTGTGTGTGTGTGTGTAGTGTGCGCGTGTGTGTGCGTGCGTGCGTGCGTGCGTGCGTGCGTGCGCGCGTGTGTGTGTGTGTGCGTGCGTGCGTGCGTGTGTGTGTGTGTGTGTGTGGTGATCATTAGAAGCTGCAGCAGCCTGTGGGCGAGGCGCACACAGTGTGGGCACATGCAAGCACAGCTCTGGATGCCTTATAGTGCTCTGAGTGGGTGTCGGTTCAAATCCAACTCAGTAGCTCCTCTCTACTTCCTTGCACAAGATGTTTGTGTGCGTGTGTGTGTCTGTGTGTTTGTTTCTCTCCATGTAATATACTTGTAAGCACAGCTACGATTTGGATTATGATGGAGTTTGGAGACATGTTCTCTGTCCAAACGATGCGCCATATTCGGCTGTGGATCACTCCAATCACCCCCCTCTAGTTTGCAGCGTGCCAGTCGTCCTCTGGTTACCTAACCAGTGTGGGTGAGTGGGAGTGGTGGGGGGTGGGGGTCTAATGGTCAAGACTCGCTCAGGGGCCTTGGAATTGGCAGAGAGGTGTGTGGGAGGGCTTTGGCAAAAAGTCGGCGTATTCAGACCCACGTCTTTCCCCCTCCGTCCCGTCCAAGTGCAAAACATTCATATGAATTAATGCAATGTGATTTGGGCTGGTTAGCACAAAGCTTCGTCACTCTGCACTTTCCAAGCAGTGCCATTTATTCAGTGAGTGAGCATGAGCAGCTCTGATCACCCCTAATTCCCGAGTCATTCCACTGGTGCACTAAATTGTCTTACTAGTGAAGATAAAGACCATGCCAAAACTGGACGTCAAGAATATCGAATTAATGTTCGGACTGCTTACCATACGAGTCGTGTGCAGTTGCGAACTAGGTCACAGTTTTGCCTCACTAGTGTTGTCCTCCGAGTATGCCGACTGTACGACTCAAAGAAATAAGTTATTGAGTGTACGTAATAAAATTATGGAAAGAATTTCCACCTAATTAAAGCGCTTTCAATGAGTGAGATACATATTTTGTTGAGCCAAGAAACTGTAAGTATGTTGAGTAAACATAAGTACATGTTTGTCATGATCCTGTCCTGTTTGCTTTGTTTTTTCAGTCTCTTCAGAGTGGGCGTTCCCTCATGAGCCGCACCTGACATTAATCATCCTTGTTACCTAGCTGCCTTTAAAAGCCATGCCATGCCAAATGACTGTCGGATTATTAAGCCCTGCTCACGACTCCGTCTCCAAGTGCTTCTGTTTTCTCGACCAGGGGTGCCCAACCTTTTTGGACCGGAGATCAACCAACCACTCGCGATCGACCCGTTACTGAGTACATGCGCGTACACACACACTTAAACACGCATGTCATGATGAGCAGCAGCTATAACGGCCCTTAAGATGAACAAAACAGAAAAATAAAGCAGACACAAGAGTTGATGAGTTTGCGAAAAGGAAATCACTGCCTACCTCAGTGGGAGGCTTGGGACGCTTTTTTGCTGCCTGTTAACTGTCGTAGCTCACACGTACCGTTTTAAAATGCTTTTCTCGGCCCTCCAGATTGCCATTCTTTGCGAGTGCCATCGGTGAATTGTACACGAAACGAACTTTGACTGATAATAATAATAAAAGCTAAATCGCAACAGCTCTGATCGCAAGCTGCAATTGCAGTCTGCTGAGTGGTAACAACGCAGGTCACCCAGCACCATATGTTAAAGGTGACCTGCTTTATTAAAAAAAAAATATATATATATATATATATAGAATTGAATAAAACTTTGTCAAATGTGCTGTATGTGTAAGTATATATATATACATACTTTTTGTGAAAGTGAAACTGAGAGAAAAATATATTACTAACATGCACAGAGACACACAAATGTCTATTTGTTTGTTTTTTACCCTACACTCCTCGCAATCAACTTGGGACTGGTCCGCAAGCTATCGCTCGATCGTGGTCGACGTAATGGGCACCCGTGTTCTCGACGTTCTTGACAGTTTTTCCTCATCACTTTTCACTACATTAGTTCATAGTATTTTTCATGTATTTTCTTGTTGTGTATTGTCATGCATTGCAGTCTCTTGTCCTTTGTGTTGACAAGCAATTTACATTTTTCTCATTCCCTACCTTTTGCAAGTGTGTTATGTTTGTTCTTGCCCTTTCCTGGTTCTTTACCAGTGACTACTGTTGTCCCTTGTCGTTCTTGCGTTTGTTTGTAAATATTTTTTTTTCATCAAAACTTCTTATCTGTGTCCACGATTGGGGAATCTCAATTCTGTCCGGCACTTTTCCAGCCACATACGGTGAGAAGATGCAAATTTCACACAGGAAGGCCCATTTGCCAAGTTTTGCACCAGGTGTTCACAGAAACGTCATCGACTTGCATTATGTCAACTCTGACAGAATCTATTAAATGATGACTAGCTTTCATGCAAATTCTACTTGATTGAATGTGTGATGGATAGCATGTGCTGTTATTTTGAGCTGCAATCAATAACTGGCACTGTCAATGTGTGTGCGATGGTGTGAGTAAGTGTTGGTCTCCAGGTCGCCCTCCTAGCCGGTTCTCTGTGATGCGCTGACCTCCTTTTTACTGGAGGAGGAGACAGTGACATCGAGGCCTCTTCACGGTCACCTCCCACTCACTCAATATGCGTGTTAGTCTGCTCTCAGTATCTGTAGGGGTACGGGTGCGACTTGCCAAAAGTACTTCATTGCTCTTAATATTTAAACGTTTGCAGTATCAGTATTGAACAATTGCTGTATTTGTATTTACAAGATCGATACTGGACATTCAAAATATCTCTAGTGGACATTCATCATATGTGAACATTTACTGTTGCGGATAATATTACCACCGGCCAGTCAAATTATTGATACTGACCATTCATAGTAGAGATACTAAATCAAACAATATGGGACATTAACAAGACAAATACTTGACATTAACTGTTGTACTTGCAATAATGGTTTGAACATTTACAGTATTAGATAATACTGATGTGAGACCTAATATTCATGGAACAGAGTGATGCAGGACATTTGCTCTTACTATTGCATCTTAAAATATATTAGAGATTCGCAGGATTGGATAATATCGATACTGGACATTCGTAATTATACTGATATTGAACACTTGTAAAACAGATCAAAAGACATTCGTCAATTATATCCCTTTGCAATATCATGACAGAACATACACAATATCAATAGTGATGCGGAAAAGTTGCTGTTTTGGTCCAAAACTTTCTGAATGCAAATGCTTGACATGTATGGTATCGATACAGGACCTTTGCTCAAATAATTTCGTATGTTTGCTGTATTGCATACACATCGTTTGCCCAATAGTCAGAGACATTTGCCACTTAAAAGATGTACATTTCCAGTAATGTATAAAAAAAAAAAATCCCTGACAGTCTGTGACTGTATAAAAGTTCCCCCCCCCCCCCCCCCCCCCGCTAGTCAGGCCAAGGTGACTTAGCGGTACTCTGGTTCCGCTCCCTGCCTCCTTCTGTCCCTCTTTCACTCGCTGGCTCCCTTTCTCACCTGCTCTCTATGTCTCACCATGAAAAGCACTTTAAAAGACTCAAAGGTTGCCATAGCGACAGCAGCCTCCTAACTGTATCTCAAAACATGAACTATGCCTTAATTTATATGTCATTTAAACATCATTCATCCGGTTGTTTTTGCTGTTGCACAAAACTGATGCAATTGTTTTGGGTTTTTTTTAAAGAACAAAGTCAATGTTTGACTGGTAGACATTTTACTGTTCTGAGCAGTGTTGTATATGTCTACAATTTATATATGGCACATATGAGTGTTTTCCTTCACTTTGGGCTTTTACGCCGTTCGAGTACATGATCCTGGCTACCATCACCGCCAACTGTGTGGTGCTGGCTCTGGAGCAGCACTTGCCCGGAGAGGACAAGACCCCCATGGCAAAGAGACTGGTGAGCAAAAATATATCGTGTGACTTGAGAGTCAAGAATTAGCCATTTACTGCAACTTCAAGTGCAGGCTGTGTCGGTCTTTATTGTTCAGTCGTTGCTGCAGCGATAATGAAGTAAATGGATATTTCTAATACAGATACAGGATATTTATGATATCAGTAGGCTACGTAACTTGTATTTGTATTTTGGCCAAAACAGTAATTTAATTTCAATTTAACCCTTTCATGCACAAATAATGATAATCTGATAAACTGTCCACTGTCATAACCGCTGTCCCTTAAAATGTAAATTAATCAGTATTGACATTTACTGTTGAATTAAAATTTTATCCAGGTTTGTGGCCTTGAAATAATGAAGCTATGCAACGTTTCTTTTAACGGTATATATATAGAGAGAGAGAGAGAGAGAGACTTCTGTTATGTTTTCCCTATATCAGTATGCATCAGTGTCTGTAGCAATACTAAACATGTCAATTCCAGTGGTCACATGTTTAATGGGCGCAATTATTAAAATTTTGTAAATATAAACATCGATGAACGATGAGGGTGGTATGGTATTGTGCGTTTTGTGCACTCCACCAGACACTCACTTGTAATTGCAGGCTGGTTGGTGTCTTGACAAGCGTCACAGATTTCACGGCATTGTTTTGACTTCCGTGACATGTTTATGATCAGATCGATTTGCTGACCCATCTTTATGTGTGCAGGAGAAAACGGAGCCGTACTTCATTGGGATCTTCTGCTTCGAGGCGGGCATCAAGCTAGTGGCGCTGGGTTTTGTTTTCCACAAAGGTTCCTACCTGAGGAACGGATGGAATGTTATGGACTTCATCGTGGTGCTCAGTGGGTGAGTGGTTTTGGCCCATTTGCGCGGCAACTGGAATGTCTATTTTGCACAAATTGATCGTCACCAAACATTTTTTTTGGATTGGCCTGCATATGGCCAATAATCACAGCGACTGCTGCTGCTCAGAAATCAATGTTTTTTCTTCATTGTTTTTTTACTGCCTTGAATTGTCTGCCCAACTCAGGCTTGTCTCATGCACTGCAATTCTTGGAAAAAAAACCCAGACCCTTTCCAGTTCCATCCATCCATTTTCTGATCCGCTTATCCTCACAAGGGTTGCGAGGCGCGCTGGGATAGGTCCCAGCTGTCTTTGGGCAGTAGGCGAGGAATACCCTGAGCCGGTTACTAGCCAATCGCAGAACCTTTTCAGTTTAGAATAAAAATATAAATGACATTAGTAATCTAAAATCATGACACTGGATATTAATAATAATAATAATAATAATACATTACATTTATAAGCGCCTTTCAAAACACTCAAGGACACTTAATTCACTTCATGGTCGGATATTGACAGTGTTGAGAGTGGAAATTAGCATCATACAAAATCAAGGTGCCATTATGTTGGGCATTTGCAGTATTGGAACTAAACTTTCAAAGTTTGGGTCATTGCAACATTATTACTTGACAGTAACACATTGGGCATTTACAGTATCAGTAATGAACATTTGCAGTATTGCTTGTGGAAATTTCTAGTATCACACTGAACATTTACAGAATCACAACTGGACATTTATACCGTCTTCATTTTCGGTATCGGGACTTCCAGTACCACTACTAGCCTGTCCAAGTTTTGACATGAGAGATTTACAATAGCCCTATATATATCATTACCATGGTATCAGTTTTTGACTTTTTCAGAATTCAAGCTTTCAAGCATCACAGTGGATAGTTTGTAAGTTTCATTCCTGGTCCATTGTGGCATCGGAACTACCAGTACATCAAATTTCCAAATTGCTCTTAGTCATTGGCAGTATCACTATGGAAATAATTACAGTGGTGATCCGAGATATATACAGTATCAAATTGGATCATTTGCTGTATCACCACCCAATATATTAGTTGTATCCACATGTAACATTTGCATTGTTGCTACTGGACATTGAGGGTATCACATTGCACTCCCACAGTAGATGCACTGGAGAGTTACTGTATCATTTCTCGAAAGGAGCTCTACCACAATGCACATTTACAGTAAATGGCATCATTTCTGGTGTGGAAGATATTTATTGAATATTCTTCATCATTGTGACCTTACTGCATGTGTGCTCTTTTTTTTTTTAATGCATATACGGCGCCTCCACTCCAAACTGTCAACTTGATTGACTCTGTTGGAGCCCAAAAAATAAACTTTTTAAAATTAAACCTCAGCTATGTGCATATGCAATTAGTTGGGACCCAGTTTCATTCTGCGTTTACGAGGCTGTGGGTGGTGGAGTGAAAGATTAATTTCAGCAGACATATTTTATCATCTTGTGCTGGTGCGTTCAAGCGTCCCACTAACCACAACCCCCACCCCCTCCTCCATCCTACACACACACACACACACACACACACACACACGCACACACACACACACACACACACACACACACACACACCCTTTGCAACAGACCGTGTGAATGCTTCAATCATGATAGCAGCTTGACCCAAAGGATGGGTCTTGGCTTTCGTCAAGGAGATTTCCTCAATTCAGACCTACCTTATACCAATGTAAGAAATCTGTGTTTCCATGGAGCAGCAACCAGTCTTTGTGTTCCGTGTTAGGTGGGTGGTTAAGTGGATTGGCACTTGTGTCAAAAGCCTGCTTGCGGTCGCCCCAAGCGCCTCGCTTCATTTATTGAGAAGGGAGGGTATCGGGGAAGCAGCGGGCCTGCAAACAACCTGAAAAATTGGGTGAATTAATTGTCTTATGTGCTCTTATGTAAAATAAACATGGTTTTTTTTTCACGATTTTGGACATCTTAAGGGTAGGGTAGGGTAGGGTAGGGTAAGCACGTGTCGAAAATCAGACCCAATGTAAACATTTTCTCTCATTTTCAAAGGCGTGATTGTCGAATGTCTTTGTCAGATTATTGGGAGCAATTAGTCTGTGATGTTTGGTGTGTAAGGAGTGATATTTCCTCACCTGCTCAGCTTAAATAACTGTTGCGCCAACAATGGTCGATGTTCTACCTGTTCAATATTTATGATCTGAAATCCTTATGTGTATGGTAAGGTTGGTCTAGCTCATGCTTGCATGATTGTGATATGAAAAGGAATACGATAGGCAATCAGGAAGCAAAGTATCTTACTCATATTTGACACTCGGACATGGTCGCAGGGGCTCAATCAAACCCACAACGCTTGGTTTCCGAGACAGCCACTCTCACACCTGGGCCACGTCGCCCTCAAGTAGTCCAAGTACAAGAAATGGACGACTTGCAGCAGTTCCGTGAGACACTCCAGATTTTGCTATTGAATGGCAAATCAGTTTCCACTTAATGTCCTTCTTCATTCACACCAGCGGGATAATGAATGGCGAGAAAAGAAAACTAGCTTTCGCTGCTTTCCGAAAGGCCCTGTCCTCTGCGCACTGTGGAAGCCAAATTAGGAGGTTTAGTTTGTTGAAACTTGGCATTTTGGCATGGATAAAGATCATTGTAGGCCAACTACTAAGGCTAGACTGGTTTTAGTCGCAAACACTGTAATATGCTCTTCTGAGTGGAACGGCTACACCAGCAGCAACGTCGCCATGCCCTACATTTGATAGTCCAACAGCACAAGAGAAGAAGAATACAACGGCGTGAACTAGGATCCCACATCGTAAATTGTACCTGCTTAAGGTGAAGTCTCGGGGATTCGAGTTGAGAATATTTGTGTTCAAATGAAGGGGTGAGAAGGGCCAGAAATTTCATACAAGAACAGTAGAGCATTTTTGACTGAAACTTGTTTCCTCTTTGTGACTTTGTGAAAATGACTGATGCTTGCTGAAATGTCTGCTTCATACCTTTGTGTGTCAATTCACAACAAAACCGCTTCTTTGTCTTTTATGCATCGGCTGCACTCGAAGGGCGAAGTCTTTTGGGAAACAATGGAAGCTAATTTCACTTGTCAAACAACTCATTCCGAGTTGCTGATGGTGTAGCCTGTAGCGGTACGCTCGCCTGACTTGTGTGCCGGCAGCGTGCGATCGGTTCCCACTCAGTGACGGTGCGTATGTGGGTGTGAATGGTTTCTTTGTTTCTATATATGCCCTGCGACTGACTGGCGATCAATTCAGGGCGTAGCCTACCTCCTGCCCGAAGTCAGCTGGGATAGGCTCTGGATATTCATCGTGACCCTTTTCAGGATAAGTGTTTGGAAATGGATGGATGGATAACAAGTCACTCCATTGCAAAATGGAACACTGCAAGGCTAATTTGAGCCACCCACTGTTACAGAGCTTAAAATTAGCCCTCATTATATATTTGCTCTTTTTTTTTTTTTTTTTTTGGTAGTTAAAATGCTTTCAGTTTTCTGTCCAGTGTGCACTCATCTTACCGCTGCTGTGAATGAGCTGGAACTTAACTAATTTGCTAATCATTTCTGAAATTGGAATATATCACTGACCTGGGCACGTATAGTCGAAGGAGCTAGGCTAACAGCTTGTCCGGTAACTACTGTACGAAGCATGTAATTTTGTTGTGGTGAATGACTTGTGAGATGTTTTGGACGGCACAGTGGTTGACTGGTTAGCATGTCGGCCTCACGGTGCAGAGGTGCAAGGTTCGATTCCAGCTACGGCCTTCCTGTGTGAAGTTTGCATGTTCTTCCCGAGCCTGCGTGAGTTTTGTCCGGGTACTCCGATTTCCTCCCACATTCCAAAAACATGCATGGCAGGTGCATTGGGCGCTCCAAATTGTCCCTAGGTGTGATTATGAGCACGAATGGTTGTTTGTCTATGTGTGGCCTGCGATCGACTGGCAACCGGCTCAGGGTGTACCCCGCCTACTCCCCGAAGACAGCTGGGATACGCACCAGCACGCTCGCGACCCTTGTCAGGATAAGTGGATTAGAAAATGGATGGATGGATGGAGATGTGTTATACACACAATCAGTTGTGCCTCTCTTTGTGGCCGGCAACAGCGCGAGCTTCAAGACACTTCCTCATTGGCTATCGTTCCATTTCACGTCACAGTCACAGAGCCTGGCTGTGGCTCGGCTGAACACGGTGCTGCTGGCACACGTGAAAACTTGTGGACGTTTTTAGCTGGAAGGTGAATCTAGTTCAAGTCAGATGAGAGTTATCACAAAATGTGATTTATGCTGGAGTATCGGCATAAGTGGTGCTGGTTGCGTAACAACAGTGTTTTGTGGAAAGAAAGTGGTGTGGGGGGCTAGCAGGCAGGTAGCTCTTGTTGCACAGCCCCGGCCGTTGCATAAAGCAGCAGTCCGGAATAATTATTTGTTTTACTGCACAGCTTCACCTCCAGTTGTGAAGTGGAATTCACTTTTAAGACAGAGGGTTCTATTTTTATAGATAGCGTATGTGCACTTGGGCGTTAAAAACTCTTGATTTTCATGCTGGTGCAAGCCTAGTTTCATTTCATTGGGAATTTGGCAGACCACGCTGTAGCTTGCTTGGCTTTCTGGTAGATTGAAGGCATTTTTTTTACACACCCTCAGGACACCTGACAGTTTGGTGGCCGAAAGTACACTAAATTTAAGGCCAGCTGGCAGCAGGTCTAAGTTGTGGTGCAGGTGGTGTAAGTTAACACAATTTTAGTGATTTTGATCGCGGTTCAGGCAGAAATATTCTGAGCTCTGTGGACGTGGGAGGTGAATGTCATCGTATTTCACTCATAAATAAGACAACAACGTACATCGCGCCCTCCAAATCATCTTAGAAATCAATTCATTGAACGCATTGTTGTGATTATGATCTATAATATGTTTTAAAAATCACCCTCCCCCGCTGGCTTTAGCCCAGATATGGGTGGGGGAATTGGGTGGTGTCACACAGAGACGCGTAATCCATGCTGGAAGGTGGTCTCCAAGTGCCCACTTCACAGCACTGATGTAACGTTCCGGAATGATCTGGACAAGGGTGGATCCCACAAACATAGGCAAGGATAAGATTATGGTACAAAAAAGGTTTATTAACAAACGTAAGACTGACAAAGTACCGTACAAATAATGATACAGGTCAACACATCAGGATAAAACGAGAGAAACAAAGTGTTTTGCAAAAGGCACGCAAAATAGAAATGGAAATTGCTTTCCTCAAAAGGACTCGAGAATCATATCACGACAAATACCAACCGAGAATACCTTACCAAACTAAATGATTACTTACAAGAAAACAGGGAGCAATAAACAAGGAATGAGGAAAAACGGAGCAAAATCTAGAACGTCTAGAAAATTGCTCATGAACAATGGCTTGAGCAAAGCGAATTATTCTAAAGTCAGTCGTCGGCTTGGAAATGCTTTAATTGTCTGTTTATCATGATGGGTAACAGGCGCGCAGTTGGAAAGACCAGAACATCTCTGCCACCTGCTGAAGGCTAACAGAAACTGAATCATGATAACTGATCTTCAATCTCCCTTTACATCATTTGCAAGTGGAGATCTTGTTGCAATTCAATATAAAGATACTTTGCGTGTGTCATTCTCTTGCTTTGACTCCAGCAAGTTAGTTTATGTAGACTGTAAACCTCTCTGTGCTGAATTTAAAGGGAATGAGAGAAGCCCCTGCCATTGACTGGGAAGTAAGTCGGCTGTGTTCACGCCCAAAACAGCGCAAACACCCATTTCTAACTGCGTGCGTCGAAGAAAGTACCAAAACAAAGAAAACGCCACACATGCACAGTTAGACCGTGCTTCGCACTAGACTTACGGTGGCCATGACGATAGGGCCCGAAGTGCTTACAACATTTTTTTTCTGGGCTGAATGTAAATGTCATTGTAGATATTTTTGTAAAGGCGTGAAAGGAATTCATGGAACTTTTCACTATTTAGTGCAACCCGGAGATCATGTTGCTTAATTTAAACCACATTTGGTGACGGACGGCCTGGTTTCCTGCCTGCCATCTGACACATTTATCTCTCAGCACATCTGCTTCTCTGTCACACACGCACGCACGCGCGCACACACACACACACACACACACACACACACACACACACACACACACAAGAATGCGCGCATGCGCACGCACACATAGACAGTCAAGTAAGTGGCATTACAAGTAAGTCAGACTTAAAAGAAAGCGTACACATGTGTCACGGAGGCTGCATGGGAATTCAATCGAGGCCACTGGGCCAGCGCTGCCGGCGTCCATTTCCATTTGGTTTTAATGAATCGCTACAAGCCACTCTATTGGGACATGTGGCTCAATTAAAAAAAGTCTTCAGCTTAGCGATAACGAGCAGGTGGCAGTGAAGGAGGAACCTGTCGGCTGATTGAATTAGGCGGGGATGTGTCCTGCGGCGGCAAACTCATCTCCACAGGTGGACACCAACGCCTTTGGTCAGCATTAAAATGGCTCCCATGTGACGAATGGTCATTGAACTTGTGGCTAGCTCGCTAAACTTAGCTTCAAAATTGCCCTCTTGGGACTCATTTAAATCACAGACATTATCTATTTGCTCTGCAGCAAAAAAAAAAAAAGGCTTCCTCTTGTGTATCGATGCTATCTAGTAGCTTCTAGATTAAGCATTATGTTCATGTTTGGAAGGCAGATGAAAGGCAACACTTTGGATAGGGTGACACACCTTTTACTATTTGGTAAGAACGTTTCAGACACAGTACAACTGTTATGTAACTTTACTGTTGACATAACCCTGTTAAAGTTTAGTTAACATTAGCATGATTAGAAGGTGAAATGATATCTTAGCACTTGGCGCCAGATATTTCAAATAAAATGGTCCGTAATTTATCTAAAAGATACCGACAAATGAATACTGTATAAATCCCAATCCCAATTTGACACTAGTTTTGTGCATTAAACAGTGACAAAATAACATGCAGCTTTGCAGTTTTTGCTAAAATTAGTATGTTTAGGATAATGAAGTTGCTTGCTAGATTCAGCTCAAAGTTCAAACATACCATAAAAAATGCTGTAATTTTCAAAACAAAAAAAAAACACATTCAGAGAAATACACAAACTGGAAAGGAGTTGGGAATTATATGTTGCATATAAAAACATATTAAGGGAACATTTCACTCTACAACGAACATTGATGTGTTCTATACTGTTCTATACTCACTAGCTATGTCTTGATACTCCTTCAAGAGATAGCTAGTGAGTATAGTATTGCATGTTTAAAGGACGAACTTTGCTAATTTAGCGGTTTAGAATTTTTCAATGTGTTTTAATAAAAACATTCTTGTAATAGAATCTTATGAGGTATTAAAAGTATTTTGTCAACTTGGACAGAGGAAACAGTTGCAGGGTTCAGAGTAAAGGGGAGATTTATTTGAAGGTCAGCGGCTCCGGAAACATGGCAAGGGCTGGTCAGACCTGTGCCAAGAGGCTGGAGTGCACACACAAGGACAAAACACACTGGCACGTGACAAAGGGAGACAGCACTATTTAAACACAAACGAAAGGGGTAATAAGTGGAAACAATCAGGGCGGGGCTGATAATCAGACTGGCACGGGAAGAAGGGCAATTGACCTTCACAGTCGTGTGACAATTTTGCTATTTTGGTCAAAGATATTTTATGAGATCAACCAAGAGTGTGCAGGACAAAGTTCTGTATATTATTATTATTTTTTTTTTTTGATCAATGATATATAAAAATGTATCCAATTGTAAATTTCTGTATAAACTGTTACTTATCGAAATTGGCTTTATTTCACCTAAGTGTAAATGTCATGTGCGTAAAACTAAACAGTATGTACGTATATAGTAATAAAAATATAGTAGAAGTTTGTCTGAACTTTTAAATGTTTGCTCTCGCCAAACTTCTTATGTGTTTTAATTACTGAGCTAAATTTCTTACTCTTTCAGGTAACATTGTTTGATAATATTGTCTAAAAGTTGAAATGTTACATCATTTCAAATCCAATAGCATCACATAAATGACTTGATGTTCTTTAGCTTGCATTAAAGCCGCTGATGTGTCCACGCAGGAGGCCAACGCGCATACACTGAGCTGCGCTCAAATGGCAACTGCAGTGCTGTGCTTAATGTTGGCGGCCTTGGGAGTGTAGGTGGGGGTGTGTGGGAGAGGCTGCATGTAATTAATGCTGCCTTCCTGGAGCCAGTTTGCAACACTGCTTCATGTACACAAAGAAGGGCCAAGCACTCACTCATGTTGGAATATAAAAAAATATTAAATAGCTAAAATAAACACATAAATAAACACGCTAAAGACCCCCGCTAAGCTTTTTTTTTTTTTTTTAATGAAAAAATTGTGGAACACCATAATTGTGATTGTTTGACTTGTAACTGAGTTCAGGATTGTGTGAAGTCGCTAGCTAGCTAGCTTAGCAGTCGCTGAGATCACAAATAACCAGAGGTTGCAAAAGTCCTCAACAACGGTACTTCATTTCAGGGGTTGGGTCAGTTTTGAGGGGGCAGCCATACCGAGGCCCTTGACCACCTTCATTCTTACCAATGCTCCCATCCCCTTCCCAACATAAAGTGAAATTAAGTATAGACTTTATCATTAGAATAAAGAATTATTGTATGTTGTACTTAAATTGTGCTGGCATGTCTCACTCAACTCAACTAAACTTTATTCATGTCGCACTTTTAAATGGCCAATTGACTTGTCATGAAATGGGACTTAGAAATGCACCCTGTAGAACTCCATATTGAGTACTTTATTGAATTATTAATTAATTTACACACACATATTATTTAGCAGTGTGCAGAAACACTGCATCCTGACTGTGAGCTGTTTCTTATATTGTGACCCGGCTAGGTTGTAAAAGAAATTTACCAAAGCACTATATACAGCTCAGCGCATCCTTGAAGTGGCAACTCTGCCTGCTGGCTTTTGCGACCCCTACGTTTGGAGTAAAGGTTATGTCTACTGAATCCCACTCTACTGCTCCTCCCGGGTGTCGCTCGTCACTGCCTCACTCGCACACTCACTTATGCTGTCATTCTCTTTGCTCCCACTGCCCACAGGAGAGCTTCTGTGTGGGCCCGCGCTTGAGTCGCTGCCATGTGACGCCTTCTATCCTCAAACACACACACACACACACACACACACACACACACACACACACACACACACACACACACACACACCCGTACCTAAATGGTAAAAGGGGTCCATCCTAACATGCCAAGTGTTGTCCCACACAAATACAGGAACGTTGTATATGTATCTGTATAATTTTGCACACTGGCCATGAGAATGGCTGAACTATTTTAAAAGCCGATGTTGACCACCCCCCCCCAAAAAAAATAAACAATCATACTTTTTGCCTTACGTATGGCTTGTTGTGTGTAGGTGGCGGTACAGTACGTCAGTGTGTGTATGGGGGTAGGGAGAGATGTGAGTATAGCAATGCCTGCCAGGGGTATTTTATACATATGTAATGTCGGATGTACGGTATGTTCTTTGTCGAGGAAAAAATATATAAATATATGTATTTAGTCTCTCGCCTTGCCAAATGCAAATTGTGCCTCACCACCATTCATCCGCTCCACACTTGGCTTGCGTCATGTGAAAAATGCATATGAGCTTTCCCGCAAAAGCTCATATGCAACGATCCGAGCTTTCATTCATATGAGGACTTACACCTCTTTGTTTCGTCTATATTTGTCTTTGGAGTGTGTCAGGCACCACGGACAAAAAGTGTTCACCTCACCAGAGCACAGAGAATCTTTTTGTCCCTGTTGCATCTTCCATTTCTATCGCAGACCAGCAGCATGACGGGGAACAAGTGACAATGAGTTTCTCGTCCGTCCATTAGGATTTTGGCAACGGCAGGAGCGCACATGAACATCCCCGTGGACCTTCGCACTCTGAGGGCCGTGCGAGTCTTGAGACCCCTCAAGCTTGTCTCCGGCATCCCCAGTGAGTCATTTCCAACACCAGTCCTGTTTCATACGTCTCCGTAGCAATAAGGGACTGAGGCATAGACCTCCGCCAAGGCTTAAACATTTGGCATCATTAAAATCATAAAGGTAAACATACCAATTTTAAAATGTAAAATGATTCAATACAATCCTTATATATTCAAGGAGATGGAAAAATCACATTTTCATCAGGATCTTTTATAATTTTTGTCAAAATATATCTACTTACCTGTCTTACTGCATTTTTATGGAACACAAAAGATTTGCTGGATCCAGAATTTTTATAAATTTCAAATATTTGGTTCTTTTTCTTTTTTTTAATCTATTTATCATGATTCTGTTATTGCTATATTGTATTGTATATTATTATGTCGTATTATCCCACCATAGAGAGCACATTTTATTCCAATCACAAAATATTTGATAGAGACATGATTTAGTATTTAATTCTTTACAAATATTTTTATTTGTTTTGTTATTGCATATTAAAACACCATGCACAAATATATTTAAGTATGAATGCTGCATACATTTAGATGAATTTTCAAATTATTTTTGAAATGAAATTTGAATAACTTTTTCATGATTTTTATGATCTTAATTAAATCATACAGAATTTATAATTTGTTGCTCACATGATGAAACTTTTCCTACATTGTGCATATCACAGTAATTTGTTGTATTTTTACACATTTTTATACATGATGAAACTTTTCCTACATTGTGCATATCACAATCCTTTTTCTGTCATGCAATCCTTAATTATTGTAATTTCGATAGGATTTTGTATCTTAATTTGAAAATTAAATTTTTTTTCGATGTTTTAGCTTATATTTTGTTGTATTTTTTTCATTTTTATATTTCATTTTTTTGTATTTTAATTGCTATATTGTAAAGATCCAAAGTACAAATGTAAGTTGGAACAATCCTTTTATCTATATCCCAAAAATTACTGGCAAAACCAGGTCGATGGAATTTTTTTTTAAAAAATGACATGTAGGGATTTAAATTGTAAACCTACATTGTTAGGCATGTGATTATTTCCTGTGTTGGAGACATGGAGTCAGCCACAGCGCAACCTTTTTTCTGATTACTGTTTGTGCTCAATAGCCCTTGAGTTGATTTACTGTGCTCGATGAAACTATATTCCTGTTGTTAGCACACAAAAGTCATCCTGCGTTTGCCCTCAGGCCTGCAGATTGTACTCAAGTCCATCATGAAGGCCATGATCCCTCTGCTGCAGATCGGCCTGCTCCTCTTCTTCGCCATCCTCATGTTTGCCATCATCGGCCTGGAGTTCTACAGTGGGAAGCTTCACCACACCTGCCTGCCATCTGTCGACATCCTTGGTACGCTCCGGTGTGCCAATACAGACTTGCTCGTGTTGGTTCTCCTTAAATTCTTCCACTGGACCTAATGCTGTGGCCAGTGGGTTACATCATGATCGTTATGTGTCAGAAAATGAAACACCAGAGAACATTTTGGATGCTGGTGGGCGTGCACATGTTGTTTGGACACTGGCACGTGCACACACATTAGCAAAAGTGTTTTGATCCTGTCTTTACATCCCACGGTCTATTTTGCAGCTCTGATTAATTAACTGCTGGTCCATTGTTGAGCAGACAATTTACGTGCTATTTGAACATTTCAGCGATTAGATGAGCCATCAATGCATTTTGTGTGGCGCTTGTCCTCATTTGGAGCCAATTTGCTTCCTGCTTCTAGTCTACTTTTGGATAAAAATGGTCTCCCCCTCAAGCAGTAAAGAGAGGAGACGCTCATTCTTCGCCATGTTTGTCAGGCTGACTCGTTCTGACTGATGCGTTCAAGGCGGCATGTTTTTCGCAGATTGCCGCCCTGATATTTTGGGAAACAGACTGCAGAAATTTGACCTTACTGAGGCCAACAGAGAAGGAGACCGTTTTCTTTGCTATTCTTGATGTTTATAAGTGTTCGCAATTGGCAGATCAATTCAAATATCAAGCGATATTATTACAAGTCAGTATCGTATCGAATTTATACTAGCACAATGAAATCAATACCGTCGTTTCAGTTCCAATGGTTTATACACTGCTGTGGTTTCGTTGAACAGTCGACAGCCGTACTTCTTTGTCTCAGCCCCGAGCAGGCTCAATTTGGTCGCCTCACCCGATCCTCTCTTGTGTTGTGCTGGCGGCCATGTGACGGAGCAACGCAAACAAGCAAGCTGGCTCGGATCTGCCCGCCCACCAGCGCCCACAGCACAAGCGTACATGCAGAGCAGCTCGGTGGACTCGCTCACAAAAACCTGGAAGCAAAACAGTTTATTATGCACTGGGTGGCATCTTTTTTTAACTGCAGGCTTTCGTGATTGTTTGCACTTAATGTATCAAATTTTTTTTACCGCTTGTTTTTTTCCCCTCAGAAAGAGAAGTGCAATGAAGGGGGAGAAATGTTTTGTTTTTGTATTGATTCCCTGAACACGCATAATAGTTGAAAAACACTTGGCATCCTCTTGTCTTATATTTGTTGTGAGGTGATCATTTTGAACGTGTTCTTTTTCAGCAAAAATAAAGTGCAAAAAATTCAATGAAGGGAATAATTAAAAACAGAAATTGGACACAGTAGTTTCACATTGGGCACTTTCTTTATTTAGGAAAAAAAATCCGGGAATTGACAATGTGTGGGGACAAAAAATAGAATTCTACATTTCACAGTAAACTTTGTCCTCATCATGTCCTAGCTTTTAATGTGTTTAATGTGCTTTTTAATGCATTTAATGTAAATGATAAATAGGAAAATGTCACAAAAACATTCCATGTCCCTAGAGTTTGTTTCTGTGGCCCAGGATTGGACTGCCAAGGCCTTTTGTTGCCACCCAGCTCACAGGGCACCCATGACTAGATATAGTGACTAGAAATAGTCGGGCTCGTCTCCACGCACAGCGTAGGCTCTGGTACCAGTTCTCTTGAGAGGGGTTTGACACTCTTCCATTCTGGAGGTGAGAGGCGCCGAGCAGGTGTGGGCATACTTATCGCGCCCCAGCTTGGTGCCTGTACATTGGGGTTCTCCTCGGTGGATGAGAGGGTAGACTCACTCCGCCTTCGAGTGGGGAGAAGGTTCCTGAATATTGTTTGTGCCTATGCACCAAACAGCATTTCAGAGTACCTACCCTTTTTGGAGTTTTTGGAGGGTGTGCTGGAGAGCGCTCACGCTGGAGACTCCCTCGTTCTGCTGGGGGACTTCAATGCTCACATGGGCAGTGACAGTGAGACCTGGAAGGGCGTAACTGAGAGGAATGGCCTTGAATATTTTTACTGTAGCACCCTAAGTGACAATAACAACAGCAGAGGGTCTCTTCCAGGCTTTGCAAGGGTCCAACAGTGGAGTGGATACTCCGTGATATTCGACAGATGGAGGAACGAACATGAGTGGCATTAATGTACATCACATGCAACATGACAGTTGATGCTCTCCTCACGTGTGTCCGTCTGTGCATGCTCAGGACCCCGGTGAGGTCAGTGCTGTGGGAATCTAGCTTTCCAACCCGTAGTAACACTCAGGTATTATTTTTCCAGACAACGAGACGGTAGACTCATCCGAATTGGCGTTTGCATGCGGCGTACGGAAGTGTCCGGAGAGATACGACTGCAACGACACGTGGATCGGCCCGAATGATGGCATCACGCAGTTTGACAACATCCTGTTTGCCGTCCTCACCGTCTTCCAGTGCATCACCATGGAAGGATGGACGGCTGTTCTCTACAACGTAAGTGTGTACAGTGAACGGTGTCAGTGAATGTTCTTAAAGTTAATATAAGTATTAAACGTGTATTATTCATTAAAAATGGAAAATGTAACACTCCATGGTATAATTTAAAGACAATATTATCGAAATATAATTACTGTACGTATTAGCGATATGTGATCATATATTTTCTATTTGAAACAAGAGCACCGATTCATTTGTGAGGTCAAGCTGAACAACTATATAATGTCTCATATTTCTGATTAATGCTGAATAATTATTATCCTGACAAAATATTATAAATGTTTTTTAAATAGTTCTATCATACAGTAAAATCAACCTTGCATTTTACTGTTTTAACAAAATGATCTTAAAATATACCATACAAATGATTGTGCTCCATAAACTCTGCTAAAGAACAAATTATTATTGTTTGAATTATACAATGTTATGAATGTGAATTCATGTGAGAAGTCTTCGGATGTAAAATAAATATGTTATTTTTACTTGGTGCCTTACAAAGTTTACCTAGCAACAAATGTTGAAATCGACATTGCAGTGTCTCACAGCCGTACTAACATAAATCTGAGAAATTCGGTTGATCTTAAGTTGCATGCGTGGTACCACACCAAAAAGTGGCACTTCTTAGGTATTTGCTTACAAAGGAATCCCATTTTAAACATAAAATATGAGTTATCGTTATATACTTGGTATATAATGAATGCAATTTCAGACTAATGATGCCTTGGGCCCCACATGGAACTGGATGTACTTCGTACAAAGGAATCGCATTTTAAACATAAAATATGAGTTATCGTTATTTACTTGGTATACAATAATGAATGCAATTTCAGACTAACGATGCCTTGGGCCCCACATGGAACTGGATGTACTTCATCCCACTCATCATCATTGGTTCCTTCTTTGTGCTCAACCTGGTGCTGGGAGTCCTGTCCGGGTGAGTGTGACCACTTCCTTCGTGTGTTTACGTCACTCACGATTGTAGATGACCGTCGCTTTCTTTTTTTTTTTCCTTGTTATCACATCCCTCCTCAGCGAATTCGCCAAGGAGAGGGAGCGGGTGGAGAACAGGCGGGCCTTCATGAAGCTGCGGAGGCAGCAGCAGGTGGAGCGTGAACTCAACGG
>NW_017805540.1:3877186-3879548 GCF_001891065.2 Hippocampus comes
TGCACGATGAAAGAAATACCTTCGTTTCAGTTCCAATGGTTTATCCACTGCTGTGGTTTCGTGCAACAGTGGACAGCCGTACTTCTTTGTCTCAGCCCCGAGCAGGCTCAATTTGGTCGCCTCACCCGATCCTCTCTTGTGTTGTGCTGGCGGCCATGTGACGGAGCAACGCAAACAAGCAAGCTGGCTCGGATCTGCCCGCCCACCAGCGCCCACAGCACAAGCGTACATGCAGAGCAGCTCGGTGGACTCGCTCACAAAAACCTGGAAGCAAAACAGTTTATTATGCACTGGGTGGCATCTTTTTTTAACTGCAGGCTTTCGTGATTGTTTGCACTTAATGTATGAAATTTTTTTTACCGCTTGTTTTTTTTCCCCTCAGAAAGAGAAGTGCAATGAAGGGGGAGAAATGTTTTGTTTTTGTATTGATTCCCTGAACACGCATAATAGTTGAAAAACACTTGGCATCCTCTTGTCTTATATTTGTTGTGAGGTGATCATTTTGAACGTGTTCTTTTTCAGCAAAAATAAAGTGCAAAAAATTCAATGAAGGGAATAATTAAAAACAGAAATTGGACACAGTAGTTTCACATTGGGCACTTTCTTTATTTAGGAAAAAAAATCCGGGAATTGACAATGTGTGGGGACAAAAAATAGAATTCTACATTTCACAGTAAACTTTGTCCTCATCATGTCCTAGCTTTTAATGTGTTTAATGTGCTTTTTAATGCATTTAATGTAAATGATAAATAGGAAAATGTCACAAAAACATTCCATGTCCCTAGAGTTTGTTTCTGTGGCCCAGGATTGGACTGCCAAGGCCTTTTGTTGCCACCCAGCTCACAGGGCACCCATGACTAGATATAGTGACTAGAAATAGTCGGGCTCGTCTCCACGCACAGCGTAGGCTCTGGTACCAGTTCTCTTGAGAGGGGTTTGACACTCTTCCATTCTGGAGGTGAGAGGCGCCGAGCAGGTGTGGGCATACTTATCGTGCCCCAGCTTGGTGCCTGTACATTGGGGTTCTCCTCGGTGGATGAGAGGGTAGACTCACTCCGCCTTCGAGTGGGGAGAAGGTTCCTGAATATTGTTTGTGCCTATGCACCAAACAGCATTTCAGAGTACCTACCCTTTTTGGAGTTTTTGGAGGGTGTGCTGGAGAGCGCTCACGCTGGAGACTCCCTCGTTCTGCTGGGGGACTTCAATGCTCACATGGGCAGTGACAGTGAGACCTGGAAGGGCGTAACTGAGAGGAATGGCCTTGAATATTTTTACTGTAGCACCCTAAGTGACAATAACAACAGCAGAGGGTCTCTTCCGGGCTTTGCAAGGGTCCAACAGTGGAGTGGATACTCCGTGATATTCGACAGATGGAGGAACGAACATGAGTGGCATGAATGTACATCACATGCAACATGACAGTTGATGCTCTCCTCACGTGTGTCCGTCTGTGCATGCTCAGGACCCCGGTGAGGTCAGTGCTGTGGGAATCTAGCTTTCCAACCCGTAGTAACACTCAGGTATTATTTTTCCAGACAACGAGACAGTAGACTCATCCGAATTGGCGTTTGCATGCGGCGTACGGAAGTGTCCGGAGAGATACGACTGCAACGACACGTGGATCGGCCCGAATGATGGCATCACGCAGTTTGACAACATCCTGTTTGCCGTCCTCACCGTCTTCCAGTGCATCACCATGGAAGGATGGACGGCTGTTCTCTACAACGTAAGTGTGTACAGTGAACGGTGTCAGTGAATGTTCTTAAAGTTAATATAAGTATTAAACGTGTATTATTCATTAAAAATGTAAACTGTAACACTCCATGGTATAATTTAAAGACAATATTATCGAAATATAATTACTGTACGTATTAGCGATATGTGATCATATATTTTCTATTTGAAACAAGAGCACCGATTCATTTGTGAGGTCAAGCTGAACAACTATATAATGTCTCATATTTCTGATTAATGCTGAATAATTATTATCCTGACAAAATATTATAAATGTTTTTTAAATAGTTCTATCATACAGTAAAATCAACCTTGCATTTTACTGTTTTAACAAAATGATCTTAAAATATACCATACAAATGATTGCGCTCCATAAACTCTGCTAAAGAACAAATTATTATTGTTTGAATTATACAATGTTATGAATGTGAATTCATGTGAGAAGTCTTCGGATGTAAAATAAATATGTTATTTTTACTTGGTGCCTTACAAAGTTTACCTAGCAACAAATGTTGAAATCGACATTGCAGTGTCTCACAGCCGTACTAACATAAATCTGAGAAATTCGGTTGATCTTAAGTTGCATGCGTGGTACCACACCAAAAAGTGGCACTTCTTAGGTATTTGC
>NW_017805540.1:3879829-3919463 GCF_001891065.2 Hippocampus comes
TCGCAAAGGAGAGGGAGCGGGTGGAGAACAGGCGGGCCTTCATGAAGCTGCGGAGGCAGCAGCAGGTGGAGCGTGAACTCAACGGCTACCGCGCCTGGATAGACAGGGCAGGTACGGCAACACTCTGCCATGCACACCTGGAACTGCACGCGCCATTTTTTTCTGGAGCTAAACTCACCCGACGTCATTTTCGGATATCGCCGGGCGTCTGTGCTGTAGGGCTGCACACACAAGCGCGATAACGACGTCTGCACTGGCCGTCTCCCACGCAAGTAGAGGGTGACAAAAAGGTGATACTGACTCACTGGCTTTACAGTAAATGTGTGCACAAGTATGCATGTGAATTGTGTGTGTGTGTGTGTGTGTCGTGTGCACATAGTGAATTTTGTGTGTGTGTGTGTGTGTGTGTGTGTGTGTGTGTGTGTGTGTGTGTGTGTGTGTGTGTGTGTGTGTGTGTGTGTGTGTGTGTGGGAGAGTGTGGGAAGCGAGAGTGAGAGATATTGCGAGCACTGCGAAGGGAATGAGAGCTCCTTCTATCAAGGAGGTCACACGGGCCTCTGAGCGTTTACATCAGTGCCAGCCTCGCTCCCAAAATCGAAACCGGCCACTCAGTGTGTATCGTATTTCCTCAAATAGACTAATAGGCACTTGCCCCAATTAGTCACCGAGTGCAGCATTCACAAATGGTTCCCTCGCACAGGAAAAAAAATGAGATAAGCGGGTCGGAAAATAGGTGGATGGATGGTTATAATTGTTAGGACTGGTACGGTACATGCTGGCAAATGAGGCAGGGTACCCTGGCAATTACCTGAAGGGGGGCTTACATGGCAACCATATGCATCAGAGGGGAGTTGAACTGTATATCAGGGATGGGCAACTTTGGACTGCAAACGCACTCTACGTGACCCCTTCATTCCGTAATTTAAAAAGAACCAAATTATTTCACAAACCCAAAATATTCTTCCCGAAACACTGATAAACATTCTATGCATATTTTCTACGTAAAAACAGGAGAATGGGGTGGGGGGATCACGGAAAATACAGGAAACAATGAAAAAGTCTGAAAAAAATATTCCAAGAAAAGGAACAAAAATCTGCACATATGCAAGTACGCGACTGCTGAACTGCAGGGATCTACTGTAGTTTTACGTTGTAGTATCAGCAGCTTTGTGGTGTCCTTGAATGGTCATTTTGATGCAAGAGCGTGGTTAAAAAATGTGTGGTCGTCAGTGCCCCCTGCCACCCTCCGACCACCAACCAGTCATACTGCTGAACACTCATGACTCCTTCCACCATTTAAGTTACCCATCCCTGATTTGTATCAACAGTCAAAGGCTAAATCTTCCTTCCGCGAAAAATTCAGTGGGCTATCGATCTTCCAAGAAGACTGCATACAACATAATTGACCACGACTATTTATTGACAGTTAATTTCCACAGTGCCAGTTTTATATGGCAAAGACTGCACCTCAGTTCGTAGCTCAGTTGAACTCTGGTGCTAACCAAAACAGCAGCACTAACTGAAGCCCGCAAACAGTCTTCAAGGGTAGACGCTTACTGTATGTATGAAACAAATCCCCTGCGCAGGATTAAGAATGATCTTTCAGGCATGTTCACCGATTAGTGTTCCACTCGACTCTGACACGTGATCATTTCATAATGTTGTGTGCGTCCATGGTTGTATTGCGGGAAGCTACGCTATTGATTAACCTCAGCCGGCCAACCTCGTGTCTCGCCGTTTCTCCGCATTTCTCCATAACATACTTTTCTTTTGTTTTTAAACTCCTGTTAGATGCCTTCCAGCCATCTACAATTGAGCCTCCAGCTATTATTTATGGAAATTCTGTTTGAAACTTTCCCTTGATCTGTCTCAACAGAGGAGGTGATGCTGGCAGAGGAGAACAAGAATTCGGGGAGATCGGCATTAGATGGTAAAGAGTCAAGGACTCAGTCTCACTTTACTTACAGTAACTGTCATTGCTTCTACCTAAAATATAATCACTGTCCACTGACTATATTTGCATATTTTAAATTCACTTTGGATTAATAGTGGACAAAGTGTACAAAATGTATTCCTAAAATTGACATAATATTCTAGTCACATCAATCCAGTCATTTTAAATGCTTTTTTTTTTGTCCAATGGCCATTTTGGGATCATAGGATTAAGCCTTACTGTAACCTGGGTATAAATTTCAAGAATTGTGTTTATAAACTAACCATTAAAAAAAGAAAAAAAGATTGATCGAATTTCATTTCATTCTAATTTTGTTCCAAGGAATTCCAAGAACTTTTTTTGAAATCGTGATAGACCCCATAGATGAAAATGGGCTTGTGCGTATTTACCTCCGTCATACGACGTGGGATAATCGGGCTAACCAGCACAGCCAACCACATACATGTGAATAGTGTTAGGAAACAAGAATATTGAAGAAGCTAGGCTAACTGTTAGCTTATCTTGGAACTACATTGTGACAACAAACTTTTCTCCTTGTGATTTTTTTATTGTGGTAAATGACTTAGGAGACATGTTACACCAAGACACAATACACTAGTTGCTCCTCTATTTGTGTCAGGCCACAGCGACAGCTTTAGCTAATTTCCTGACACGCTAGCATTTCCGTTATAGTCAATGAGTCCGTGGCATAGCCTAGCTCTGTGTTGATCACATCCAGGAGGATTTTCCGATTGTAAATATTGAACAACCTGATTTTCAGTATGTCTGTATACCACTTAAGTTGTGGAGCAGTGGTGTCCAAACTACAGCCAGGGGGCCATTTGCTGCCCGCCATCCATTTTTCAGTGGCCCGCGTCGTGACCGCCACCCCCCCCAAAAAAAAGAAAAACTAAAAATGACATTTGACATGGGCTTCAAGATCAGTTAAAAAAAAAGGGAAGTTGGACAGAATGAGAAGGGAGGATGGTAGAACTTTTCTCTATAATGGAAGATACAAGTGAACCATTTATGATTAAAAAAAGAACACCATTTATCTTCAAAACACCATAGGGAATAATGATCATTCAGTTTTAGAGGCAAAAATAATTTCTTCCACTTTGTGCTCGATGGATGATTTATGAAGACATTACATTAATCATCCTCAAGTGAAAAATGTTCACCTTACCACAGTTTGTTCAATTTTGAAGTGACCCTTTCCATGTTTCTGTATGCAGCCCTCAAATGAAAATGTTTGGACACCCTTGTTGAAGAGAATAGAGAGCCTAATACTTTCTTTGTTACGGTACTCTATTTTCTGAATGTCAGTTATTAAAACTCGTCATTGAACTAGAGTTTTCATGTCAAAAGTGCTGAAGAGAGCGAGTAAGAAGACAGGCGCACGTCGAGGAGCCCCGGGCGATGACAAGTACGCGGACATGTCCACTGCCAGTGAGCCTTTAACTCGCCTTGTAACTTTCTGTCTCTTGAATTATATTGTGCATAATAGCTAAATAATATGTGGACTCTCCCCACACCCCCATCTCTGTCTGACAGGCATGTCCCGCTCCAGGATGAACTTCCGCAGCGGTCGGCGTGGTCCGGCCGCCTACTTGCGTCGCAAAGAGCGCATGTTGCGCATCTCCATCCGCCGCATGGTGAAGACGGACACGTTCTACCTGATGGTGCTTAGCCTGGTGGCTCTCAACACCATCTGCGTGGCCATCGTGCACCACAACCAACCCGACTGGCTCACCATCTTCCTCTGTGGGTCGCCACTTCTTGAGTGGCAGATGGCATTTATTTTGATCTCATGGTTTGTTTGTTTTCTTCTCTCCAGACTATGCGGAATTTGTGTTCCTCGGGCTGTTCCTAGCTGAGATGTTCCTGAAGATGTATGGTTTGGGTTTCCGTCTCTACTTCCATTCGTCTTTCAACTGCTTCGACTGTGGTGTGAGTGCCCTGTGATTTCTGACTATTAAAGAAGACATATTAGCCCTACGTTTATATGAGACATTATGCTTTTTATATAGATATGACATGTCCCAGGTGTCCTCATTCTTTGTTGTCAAAATACACCAACAATCAAGAATTATTGCTCAAATTACACTTGTCTTATACTGTATATTCTATATGTTGCTGGTGCAATGATGTGTATGGGTTTCATTCATTTCATTACCATAACAACGAGTGTCAGAGCAAAGTATGCTGCGCTTAGCTAGCACCCTGAATCTCATGAAAACTGCAAAGCACAGACCCTAGCACTTGACTGCAAAGACAACATGAAAATTCTATTCAAGTGAAGTGAGCGTTTGTGAAGATTCAATTGCATTTTCCTTCATTTAGAAAGCAGGTCATCACCACGCAGTACAAATTACTCTTAATCGGTCAATGAATGCAGTTCACCCAACACAAATGGCCCCCGCCTTCACATCTGCGGCTTAGCCAAACTTTTTAGGATGTTCTGGTCATCAAAAGTAAATGCTGGAAACACGGTTAGCTAACATTGAGCTATGCTGATACTCCAGCTATATCATGTGTATAAAAACTCAATTTTCCATAATGTACCCTCTTTAAATAGCTCACATTTCAGGTTTTCAAATGGATTTTGTGAATGCCAAAATGAGAAATTTAGTGGTGTCAGTACTTTGAGTATGGCAGACAAACTACAATGGCAGTTGAACTTGATTTTTTTTTGCAGGTTATTGTGGGCAGCATCTTCGAGGTGGTTTATGGCTTCTTCCGGCCTGGCATGTCGTTTGGCATCAGCGTGCTGAGGGCGCTGAGACTTCTGAGGATTTTCAAGATTACCAAGTAAGCAAGACACCACCACGCCCCCTCAACAATTTGTACTTTTCATGTTAGAGTTTGTATTTTTCTTTGTCAGATACTGGGCCTCTCTCAGGAACCTGGTTGTGTCGCTCATGAGCTCCATGAAGTCCATCATCAGTCTGCTTTTCCTGCTGTTCCTCTTCATTGTGGTGTTTGCTCTGCTGGGAATGCAACTTTTCGGAGGACGGTAGGACGTAGCGGTCTTAGCTTGTTGCTAGCAATGCCCCTTTTCCACTGCGTATCCGCTTGCCGCCACTCACTTTCGAATGACACATTCGGTTGGTATGGTTCTATGTTTCAAGTGTGATTCATCAATTTAACGTTTAAGGGTACAAAATGTCTACCTTCCTCCATTTATCAGTACAGGCCGCAACATGCAATCACAATAGCAGCACGTGGCTTACGATCCAAGGTTGTTTCCTAACTCCCTGTGTGCAGTAATTATGTTTGTGGTTATGAAGCAGCTCAGTAATAATGAGGGGGATCTGTAGCAGCCCCGTTGGTCAGAAGACCTTTTATACTCAGGGTTGGACATGAGTGCTGCATAAGCACACTGAAAATATTAAAAAGGGCACCTGATTTACACTTAGTGTGTTTCTGTGCATTTGCATACAAAACTTTCTTCAGACAAGGAGACACTTGCCAAGTAGCCAAGTAAATACCCTCAGATTACAGTGATTCATCTGGGGGTGAATCAAATGACAAAGCCGCTTTTAACCTAGAATATTCCAAGAGGATCATTCACCTAATGTGTCAGAGGGTGGATCTCCAGGATTCTCTTGTGCATATATCTATGCACCAGCAACAGTCTACAGAAGAGTATCGGGGTCCGCAACCTCTGGGCCACACAGAGAGACTGCATACTTCTGAGTTGTGATATCACCATTCACCACCAGATGGCAGACATGACTTAGTTTTGGTCTTGACTAGAACGTTGGTAGGCCTACTAATTTTTTGTGGCTTTGGAATGACACGCGGGAGGAATTTAGTACTTCTATATTAAAATTTTGAGTGAGTTGATTTTTGTAAAAAATGCACTCAATGAATTCTTGCAGTTAATGTTGGTTTGCTGTTCAGCAGCTTTCCTCTGTCCTTGAATGGTATTTTTATGCACGAGCGCTTTTTTTGACTGGAAAAAAACAACACAGTATTTGGTTATTTTGGGGGATTATTCAAACCCTTTGTTGTTGAAGGCTTTACCTTTTATACAGGCATTCAAATGTGGATTATGAAAAATGACATCTATTAAGATACTAGGACAGTGTTTCTTAACCTGGGTTCAATTGAACCCCAGGGGTTTGGTGAATTGGTCTCAGGGGTTCAACGGACCCTCTGCCATGGAGGTTAAGACACACGCGACTCAACATGTCAATTAGTTATGACTCGCCCGCTTGGCCATCACTAGCTGCAGATGATCACATTACATTGCTTGTCTAATCAGTGCTGTGGGAAATTTAGTTCTGTCATGATGCGTGGTGGTGGTGGACTCCAAAAAGCAGGCACGAGAGAGGAGCAGGTTGTACTTGATGAATTGTATTAAAACAGATAAAACTAAATCCTAAACAAACAAAGTCCAAAGTATCAAACAAAACACATGACTGAAGATAAAACATAACAATGACCAAAACCTGACTGAAACAAACATGACAGGAGCCAACAAACAGCAACAAACAATGACCCGACGGCGGGAGTCCTTTTATAGCCACTAATTACCTAACGACCAACAGGTGTGCAGCTGCAGGGAAAAGCCCCACAGTGCCACCTATTGGTCACAAACCGAAACATGACAAGTTCGCTTAGTAGTCAATGTGTGACTGTCGTGATAGTACAATTAAAAAAAAAAAAAAAGGATACGTATCTCTTGAAATTGTATTTACTCTTTTCTGTTTTTAATAAATGCATTTTTTTAAATATCTTGAATTTGTAAAATATATATATTTATTTTTCACTCATGAAGGGTTCGATGAATGTGCATATTAACTGGTTGGGTTTGGTACCTCTAAAAAGGTTAAGAACCACTGTACTAGGATGTTCAGACGTATGCATGCATTTCATCCGTGTTTAAAATGTCAGCTTGGTTCGGAAGTGATCGGTCCTATGTGGCCCCTCAGTCACGCATCATCATTTAAGCCAAACACAAAACCAAGGGTGTGTGTTGTATTTTCGAGTTGACTGTCTCAAACCTTGGCGAGTAGAGCTGAGCCGGTACTGTATAGTGCAAAAGCTTCATTGACGTTCCTCATGGAGACACAGAGGAAATGAAAATAGCTGAGCATCTTCCTCCTCCTTGGCTGCCCATGCTTTGATTCTCCATCTTCCTCCCCTCTAGGTTCATCTTTGAAGATTACACTCCCACCAACTTTGACACGTTTCCAGCTGCGATCATGACAGTCTTTCAGGTTTGGTTCCCCCTCCTCCTCTCCGCATTCTGCCTTCATGACACATTGCACCCTGGGAGATTTCTCACACCGGGCACAGATTAAAAAACTCGCTCGCCATCCCGACCTCGCCTCCGCTGCCCGCCTACACGTCCATGCACACATATGCGCGCATCACCATCATACACATGAACTAAATACCCGTCAGAGCTGCCACAAACACAACGGAGGCTTCATTCTCACAACCCGCTATGTTTACTTGATGTTTTTTTTTTCCGAACTATATTTATACAATACAATACATGCTGATTTATATAGCGCTTTGCAAGTCCACTCCACTTGCCAGTCACAACATAAGATGGAGGTGACATCTAATAGAAGAGCTATATCAAAACATTTGACCTTGACCAAAAGATGTCATTCATGTGTCTTGTTTCTCAAAATCGCAGTATTTTTTATTTTTTTTTGCTTGATAGGGTCTCCACAGAAGAAAAATGTATCTTTACGGAGTCTCGTCAACATTCAAATTCATATCTTAAAACGTTTTCCTGACACATGCAGAATTCTTGATGCCACTCAGTAGCTCTCGTGTTTAGTCAAACTAAATACTCTGCTTATCAACTTGCAGATATTGACGGGTGAAGACTGGAATGAAGTGATGTACAACGGCATTCGCTCCCAAGGAGGCGTGCAGTACGGCATGTGGTCGTCCATCTACTTCATTGTGCTCACCCTGTTTGGAAACTGTATCCTTGATGACACTGAAGAGTACAATGAGTTCTCACTTGTTTCATCATCACGAAACTGGAAATAGTCTCGATTTTAATGTACAGGATGTGCAATGAGTAGTTGGGATGAGAATGGAATTCAGGACACAAATCTCACAAAATATTGTGTTGTTTTCTCTTGATTCCAGCGTATCATGCAAGCATGCTCCCTAGTGGCTGTGAGAAGCATAGGATGCTTGTCTTGGTGCTCGGACCTTCCAGCAATACTCTGCTATATTTGCCGCATGGTTGCTTCTCTCTGCATGATTTCGCGTTTGGTTTTGGGGGCAGTAAAAAGTCCAATTTTCCCGTTGCGATTTAAGTGTTTGCATTGAGAAAAGCAATAACACGCTTCGGAATTGCGGGTCTGAGCAAATACCTCCATAAAACAGAAAGCTTTCTAAAAAAAAAAAAAGACAAAGATAAGATGGTAAAGATAGAATACTCGTGTCATGCAAATAAGTCAGTGGCATTTGTTCTTAACGCTGTCTCTGTCAGATACACTCCTCAATGTCTTTTTGGCCATCGCTGTGGATAATCTGGCCAATGCACAGGAACTGACAAAGGTTTGATCTTTACCGGCTCCTTTTGCTGTTCTCTAAATGCCCATGTGAAGGGCGCTTCCCCCCTAAAATGCAATTGAATGTGTGTCTTGAATCAAACAACCTCCCGATTCACTTTGCTAGGATGAAGAGGAGGAGGAAGAGTTCTTCAACCAACGGTATGCCAGAGGCAGAGATGGCTTAATATCTGAGTAAGTTAAGGGTTAACATAAACACGTGACCATGCCAGGATGGGAGAAAAAAAATTGACTTGTTTCCCCCGTTGCTTCATTTGATGTGTTCTGAATGGATCCTGAACACCACTAGATGTGTAATGAACTCTGAAGATTTTTTTCTATTCTTTTGCTCGGAGATTGGTCATAAATTTGGCCTGGCAGTGACCTGGCACCTCATGATTCGCTCAAGTCAGACTGCAGCTATTTAGTCAGTCTGTGTGGCTCTAGTGGGAGAAGACACACTTTGGAAGGTAGATATCCCATTAATGACTACAGCGTCACACCGGAAAAAAACAATGACGCTCGTGCCCCCCTCACTCTCCCCCCAAAATTTAACAGTGTCTCATCCAAGCATGGACATGGCATCCGCTCAGGCTGTGCACATTAGCTTTGCATGCTTTTATTGAACTAATTTACAAATCAGTACCAAATATTTGGATGGATCAACAGATATGAAAACTCACATTTAGAGCCTTAAAAAATGTGACACTTCTGTTGAAGCAGTTTTTTTTCATTAACTTAATATCGCTTTAAATCAGTTTTTTAATTGAATTTAATTTCATATATATATATATATATATATATATATATATATATATATGGGTTTTCTCCGGGTACTCCGGTTTCCTCACACATTCCAAAAACATTCTGATTGAACACTCTAAATTGTCCATAGGTTTGAATGTGAGCGTGGATGGTTGTTCGTCTCTGTGTGCCCTGTGATTGGCTGGCAACTGGTTCAGGGTGTCCCCCGCCTACTGCCCGAAGACAGCTGGGTTCAGCGGCTGGGCACACAATGGAATCACCTGGATTTAGATTTAGACATTTTTTAAGTAGATTATAGTGTACTTAAAAAAAATGTATCTTGATCCATATGGTTTTATTTCCTCCAACCAGTTGATGAAATAAAATTGAGTTAATTCAACACACCATTATTTTCAATGTAGACTGCACCCATAAAACTTCATATCGTTTTTTTTTTTTGTTTTTGGTTGTTTTTTTTTTTTTCAACGCACAGTAGGTTATTTTCAATGCAGCAATTTCAAGGGTGTGCTAAAACGCTCTCATTGTGTCATTTGTTTGTTGGATGTACTGTATAGATAATTTTGCAGTGTTTTAATGTGTTTTGCTATTCCATCACGTTGTCTCGTTTTATGCCTGTTGGAAAGTGGCACAGGCCAAAATGAAACTTGGTCACCACGAGAGCACATTTCACCTTAGATGCTATAATAATCATGCAGATTATTTAAAATGCATCCATTTACTGTAGTGGCCATATCATGAAAAACTGTAAAATTGCACATAATGTTAATTGGAGGTCACGTTTTGGACTGTGTCCCCACTGTTCTGTGTATGTTGTAAAACTAATGTCTTGTTTTCAAATCATCACTCATTTATTACATGGACAACAACAGAATCAGAATTACAGTAAGTAAAACTGTATGCATTTGTCTTCTTCTCTAGAAATGTCTCCCTGAAACACTTGTTGAGATTCCGTTCTTTAGATTTGACACTATGCTTTTGTGTTAATCCTGCACTTTCCCGTTTGTGGTCTTGTGGGTTTTATTATCTCCCAGGTAACCTCATGTTTTCTTCTTTTTTTGGATGCCTTTATTTCTTTAGCTTGGACTATTTCACATATTTTCCCCATTACAGTTTTAGAGTCACAGAAAAGGCCTAATCTTTTCTGGCAAATTTCAGTTTTTGTTTGTTTGTTTAATTTCTTGCATATCTGGTATGCTACATGAATATTAGTCTGAATGTTGTTTTCCACCACTGAAGCAGTAGTTTGACCTTTTGGAAAATCTGCTTGCATTTAAGAAATAGTGACAAGTAGAATTTGTTCTGAAATCTGTTGGCTTCGCACAGGGAAACAACTAGCGGGACTTCACTTATTCAGTCAAAAACAAAACAGCATACTGTCCTCTGGTTTTGCTTTATGGACTCAGCAATATTGAATTCAGAGTCATTTTCATATTATCTAGCACCGAACATTTAACTTTTTAGGCAGAAGCTGGCTAGGTGTTTCTCTCTCTAACTGTATATGCTGTGCTTGGCTAAGCTACATTAGGTTTCAATAGATACTCGATAAGAATCAGTCGTCTCACTCAAATGTCCAAAATGTCAAACTAGTTATTTAAAATTGGGTTGTTTGCTGCCAAGTATTCATATTGTGTGTATTGTGCTCTTTAGTGGTCGAAGAAGACCCTACCTCTACAGAAAACGCGCCATCCACCGAGGCCGACCTACTTTCCCCGATGATGCAGACGGAGCGATGGCGTCCCCAGATGAGCAGCCCCTCAACAGCTCTAACGCCTTCGCCAACCGCCGCGAGAGGCGAAGAAAAGTCAACATGTCCGTTTGGGAGCAGAGGGCCAATCAGCTACGCAAACGCCGCCAGATGGCTAGCAGGGAGGAGCTCTTCAGCAGCCCCGCCGAGGACACCATCGAAGCCCCCAGTACCCAACATGTGCCTGCATTGTCCACCGAAGCCAGCCCCACCCACCTGCCCGAGTCTCCCATGTCTGTGGGGATGCCCTTACCTGAGCCGCCCATGTCCATAACCATCCCCATACCCGAACCCCCTGTGGCCGAGCCTTTGGTCAACCTCACTGAGGAGTATACAGGTGGCACTAACCACCGAGCTACAGGCGGAGGTCGGCACAGGATGGCCCGCAAGTTCAGACCAGGTCAAGGGCCAGAGGAAGGGGCCAGACACAGACGCCACCGTCACCGAGAGGCTCGCACTGAGGCCAAGAGCCTGGACTGCGCACCGACCCCACATGATCCGCTGTTGTTCAAGCGCTCACTCAGTCAAGAGAGGAGGATCCTGGATGAGAGAGAGGAGCATGAGGAGAAAGCTGATGCAGAAAGCCAGCTCCAGGATGATACTGGAATGTCTATCGTCAACCCTTATGCAGACATTGGAGAAGATGGAAGGTAGACTGTCAGAAAAAGGTTACCTTGACAGTGTCTTATTACTGGGGGGGGGGGGGGGAACTCCCTTGATCTGGATGAACTGGATGAACTGGACTCCATTAGGAAGATACCTTTAGTCCCGATACTGTAGAAGCGGTGTCCAAAGACGGTCCTCAAGGGCTGCTGTCCTGCCTGTTGTTTTCCATCTCTCCCTGCTGCAACACACTTGATTCAAATTATCACGAGCATTATCTTGCTTCTTCAGAGCTTGCTGATGAGCTGATCCTTTAAATTAGGTGTGTTTCAGCAGGGAGCGATGGAAAGCAGGTAGGACATCGGCTCTTGAGTTTGGACACCCCTGCCCTATTGGGAATACACCTTTAGTCCCTTGGGAAGATACACTGAGATAGTCCCTGGACTCTCTTGGGAAGAGACAGTACCTGTACATTCTAAGCATACTTCTGCTCCCTTAGGAAGTTAAATATACTTCCTCGGGGAGATTTCTGTGCTCCCTTGGGATTTTTCAGTCCCTTTTAATACCTTATTAGTCAAGGAAATGTTTCGAGTTAGGTATCTTTTGGGGACGGTACCTGTGCTCCCTTGGGAAGATGCCTTTAGTCTCCTGACAAGATTACATATTTGAATCTATTTCTGAGAGTGTAGGGCAGGGGCGTCCAACTCCGGTCCTGGAGAACTCCCATCTGGCCTGCTGTAGATGTCTCCCACCTCCAACATACCTGAGTCAAATGATCAGGGTCGCTAATAGGCTTCTGAAAAGCTTGCTGACAAAAAGCTTGTGTTGGACAAGGGAGGCATCGAAAATGCGCTTGGTAGGCGGCCCTTGAGGGCCAGTGTCGGACACCGTGGTGTAGGGCTTTCAAAAGAGGTCTTTTGATCATATCTGTACCACCTTGCATTTGTCTTTTGTCTCAGGATGTCTGACATTCCCGAGCCTCCTCAGTGCGAGCGACTTCTGGACTGTCCAAGCATCCCAGCGGAGATGGCTCTGGAGGCCACAGAGTACAGCGTGTGCACACTTGAACCCGAGAAATGCGCAGGCTCCCTCCACCGTGACAAGTCCATTCCAGAAGGATGCGTGGCCATTGAGATGTCCGCACAACCGCTGCTGGAGTTGACACCCATGACAGGTAGTCTCGGCCGTTGTCAGGGAGACACAAAGATCTTTGTCACACCAATTCCGACTCAAAGTTTCTGCCTCCTAGTGAACAGTAAAGAGGTAGAAGCCTACCATTCTGAACAGAGAGACATAGAGGAAGACACTGAGGAAGAGGAACCTCCTATTGCTCCCAAACCTGTTGCTCCGGGCAGCATGTTCCTCTTCAAGGCCTCAAACCCGTAAGATGTTGCAAAGTCCTATTACTTTCACAAAGTGAAATTACAACTGTTTGTTCTTCCCATATTTGGTCCATAGGATCAGAAGAATCTGCCACTACATTGTCAATATACGCTACTTCGAGATGAGCATCCTCCTTGTGATTGTGGCAAGCAGCATTGCGCTGGCCGCTGAGGACCCCGTATGCACCAGTTCAGAAAGAAACAAGGTAGAAAACAAATCTTGAGGTCACAAATTGTGCGCAATTGTAAATGATGGATGATAAATGAACGGAAGTTCACTTGCGCCTGCACTATTTACGTGTGTACACTTTTTGCTTGTTGTCAGTTTTAAAGGGTGATTTCTAAAAGGTCCAGTTAATCCACATTATATTGTCTTCATGCACATCTCAAATTTATCATATGATCTAAAATAAACAGGTAGTCTTGCGTTCATGTGCTGCCACGATTAGTGCCCCCATGCTGTCTTTCAGTACATCGTTTTCCAGCCACTGGGATGTTTTCTCAATATCAACTACTACTTCAATTTGTTGGTCGTACACAGGGCTTGTCTTTTCATGGCCGTCCTACTGGTTCCTTCTTCTTACTGGGATTCTTTTGCCTGAGGCACTCAGTAAGCGGCCATCATCTTGATGTATTCTGTCCTCCGGGATCGTGCCCATGAAGATCACTGTTCAACAGCCGCTGTCTTTCCGCTTTGTGTACATCCCTAGGATGCTGGGCTTGGGGTGGAACCATTTAATTGTGCAAAGAAAAGATGCAGCATACATATCACAGCAAGGTGTAAGACGCTGGCAGGCAAGGCATACATGGAGTACCATAACCAGGTAGCAGGAAAAATGTACTGGAACATCTGTACAAATCATGGACTAACACTACCAGAATCAAGATGGCAGACACCACAGAAGGTGGTTGACAACCACTAGGCCGAGATCCTTTCTGTCCTGTTTGCCTGGACGTCCAGATTCAGACAAAGTGTTGATAGCCAGCCAGACTGACATAGTGGTGGTGGATAAACATCAGAAGACAGCAGCAGTCATGATAGATGACCCTAAAACAAAAAGGTGGAGAAATACCAAGGACTGAGGGAAGGACTGGAGAGAATGTGTCGGGGAAAGACAACAGTGGTGCCAGTCGTGATCGGGGCACTAGGGTCAGTAACCCCAAAGCTGGGTGGATGCCTGCGGCAGATACCAGGAACAATTTATGACATTTCCATGCAGAAAAGTGAAATACAGGGAACAGCTAAGATCCTGCGCAGAACCCTCAAGCTACCAGGCCTCTGGTAGAGAACCCAAGCTTGAAGGGGATTGCGAACGGCTGGTCGAGAAAACACCCCTGCTTTAACTGAATGCTATTGGTTGTGCAAAAGCATGTCTTTCTGCTTTTTAAATCAGGTCCTCCGTTATTTTGATTATGTCTTCACTGGGGTGTTCACCTTTGAAATGATCATCAAGGTAGGCGCGCGACATCATCATTCACGGCTGTGAAACCAGCACTGTGACATGACTCAAACTGTGTTCGTGTCTATCGAAGATGATCGACCAGGGCCTCATCCTGCACGACGGCTCCTACTTCCGAGACATGTGGAACATCCTGGACTTCATTGTGGTGGTGGGAGCGCTCATTGCCTTCGCTCTGACGTGAGTCACCGTATAAGCACCCGTCTGCCAGTGACTAACGTGTTGACTCACTGCCAGTCACCGGTGGCCTTGCACTCTGGTTATATATCACTTTTCACTGCATTGTGCCTCAATGACGCAGGAAACAAAGCCTTATTTCTGTTTAATTGTATTGTGTCATGATTTTGCGGTAATTATTTCTGTTGTCTCTCAGTGTAACGAATAACCTTTTTGAACGCTTTTGCCTCTTGTTAATTTCTCTGTTGTGACTTTATAGCTGTGTGACTCTTCCAGCTCAGTGTCTCTCTCCTTATGCCTCTGCCCTCTTGTTCTCTGTTGTTCCTGTGGATTTTGTCTCTGTGGGGGCACCCAGGAATGTGATGGGGTAAACATTTAATTATGTCACACTAAACCTTTGGTGTCATGTTCTTTGTTTTGCCTTTTTGGTTTTTGTTGAAATCAGTGCACTTTCGTTGGGTGTCTTTTAAATTTTATTTGTTGCCTCCCAAAATCTCATTGAACTGCAGAGCCTGACTCAGACAGACATATACACCTGCCATTTCACGACACACAATCTACAGTGGGGTATGCTCCAATTTTTTAGTTTCACACATTTTTAAAAAATGAGAGACATACTGTACACCCGCGTCCGAGTTAATGGTCCAGGAAGCTATGCCTCTTGTTCGTTCGACCCAGTCTCACTTTTAACCTTCAGTTTCACTTGATATGAATTGTATTACAGAGTACAACTGCATACTCGTTCGAGACACGCAAATTCACTTATTTGATTTTTTTCCCCCCCATATTTTTGTTAAGATGTCCACTCATGCGTTTGTCATACTTGCCTTCAAATCATGGATGGTTTTTAAGTCAGCCTACTGTGACTCCAGTAATTTAATAATTTGTGCACTACTTGCAGGATTTAAATCATTTTAAGGCAGTTGATCAGGGATGCCCAAATCGGGTCATTGAAAGACCCTATTCAGTCTGTTTTCAACTACTCGCTCCTCCAACACACGCGAATGAAATGCAAGCTTTGCAGAAGCCTGATTATCAGTCCTTATTTCATTTGGGTGTGTTGGAGGAGGGAGACATCTCAAACAGGATGGATAAGGGCTCTCAAGGACTGGACTTGGCCAGCCCTGAATTAGACCTAATTTGTATGTACAGTATACAGTTAAAACAATCACACGCACAAAATGTGGAGTGCTTTATTGTCTTTAAAATGTGTATGTATTTTTTTTTCTGGAATTTGTATGTTGTTGAAGTGCACTGGTTCAAAACTGCCCAAGCTTGACCCTAAACATCACATTTTAACGTTTTCAACAGAAACAACAAAGGTCGAGACATCAAGACCATCAAGTCCCTCCGCGTTCTGAGAGTCCTGCGGCCGCTCAAGACCATCAAGAGGCTTCCTAAACTCAAAGTAAACATTTGCGCACATTCACTCTTTGAAATGAACTTCAGCAAGCCTTTTGTTTGGGTCAAGTTCGAAACAAACCGAATAATGTTTTGGATCCCAGAAAAGTAGACACCAGACAAACCGCTGTAACAAAAAATATTTATTCACATAAAGCGCACCCACGAAGTAGGAACAGAAATCACTGGTCAACAATAACATGGAAAAAAAACAATACATTCACAAAAAGCGCTTGCAAAAGGCAAAGAAATAATTAACCTGAGAACCAAACGAAATGTCAAGTGTCCAATTCACTCGATAAAAGAAAAGCAAGATCAAATAAAACAAAGACTATAACTCACAAACACATTGAACTAAGAGAACAAGAACGACTATGACGAGAGCAAGAGGTCTAGAGAACAAACACTTGAACAAGAGCAGCCACAAGGTCCAAGAATCCGACAAGCTGCAGGCATTTTGTCTGTCCTTAAATCTAATGACCATGGGCAGCTGGTGTGCACACTGAAGGAAGGGCCTTTGTCTGCCACCTGCTGGAGACACACAGGAACAGGATCATGACATTTGCCCCCCTCTCCTCTCCCGTACATTTTTGTAGGCCGTCTTTGACTGTGTGGTGACGTCCCTGAAAAACGTCTTCAATATCCTCATCGTGTACCAGCTCTTCATGTTCATCTTCGCCGTCATCGCCGTGCAGCTTTTCAAGGGCAAGTTCTTCTACTGCACCGACAGCTCCATGAACACAGAGAAGGAGTGCCAGTAAGTGCGCGCACCAAAAGGCCACCCATCTACTAGTTTTCTTCCTGTGCACATGATGACCTGTTTATAGCTTAGCACAGGGTTGCCCAAACTTTTTTGACCGAAGATCTACTGTTGGATCAACCAACCTCCCGCAATCAACCCATTACCGCGCACACGCACGCACATGCACACGCATGCCATGAAGAGCAACAGCCGGACGCGGAGGCATGCGACGCACTTTTGCAGCCTGTTAACTTTCGTAGCTCACGCGTACCGTTTTAAAATGCTTCTCTCGCCCCTCCAGATTCCTATTCTTTGCCCGTGCCCTCGGTGAATTGTACATGAAACAAACTCTGAATGAGAATAATGATAACGATAAAAGATATTGCGCAACAGCTCTGACCACAAGCTGCAATTGCAGCCTGCTGAGCGCTAACAACTTCCGGTGACGCAGGTAACGGGCCACCGTAGGTTAAAGATGACCTGCTATATTTTATTTTATTTTTTCAATACTTTTTATGAAAGTGAGACTGATAGGATGATTGGGGTGCAGTGTGCATTAATACAAAAAAATATATTACTAACATGCACAGAGCCACACAAATGTTTGGTTTTTTTCTCCTCTACACCCATCGTGATCGACTTCGGACCAGTCCATGAACTGCCGGTCAATCGTGATCGACGTAATGGGATTTGTGGAATGACAGTGACAAGTGTTATGACTGGTGTCCAGGAATGGTTTGGTCTGCTGTTATGTACTGAACCATTAGTGAGCATCATTGACTTTTTGAAAGGGATTTTCGATGAGATGGCTCTCGTACCGAATTGCCGGGAGTCACCATTCAAGAATGTATTTGTGTTTGCCTCACAGGGGCTACTACATCGACTACACCAGGGACAAGAAGGAGGTGAAGAGAAGAGAGTGGAAGAGACACGAGTTCCACTACGATAACGTTTGCTGGGCCCTCCTCACTCTCTTCACCGTCTCCACCGGCGAAGGATGGCCTCAGTCAGTGTCTTTCTAGTACGCGGATGACATGAACGATTCAAACGAACAACAGAAACAAAGTTGAGGTTGTCTGGCCGACAGGGTACTGCAGCACTCCACCGACGTGACCGAGGAGAGCATGGGGCCAAGTCGAGGGAATCGCATGGAGATGTCTGTTTTCTACGTGGTGTACTTTGTGGTCTTTCCCTTCTTTTTCGTCAACATCTTTGTGGCTCTGATAATCATCACCTTCCAGGAGCAGGGTGACAAGATGATTCAGGAGTGCAGCCTGGAGAAGAATGAGGTGCGGCCTTGTCACATCAACCACCGCACACACAAGCGCTGTAATGCAGGGTACACCCATGCCGATCTTTAACACCGTGATTGATTTTTAAATGGTGAGAAAAAAAGAAAATCTGAGTGCCAGTTTACGACTGCGTGTGGTGTGCTCCACCTAAAAAGCCGATCGCCACATGTGGATTTGCCAGCATAAATGATGAACAGTTTGCGCATTTATGATTAGTGGTGGTTGCCATGTAAGTACCGCACTTGAGGCATAATGCACAAGTTACTTTTTTTGTCTTTTTCAGAGGGCCTGCATTGACTTTGCCATCAGTGCCAAGCCCATGACGCGCTACATGCCCCAGAACAGACAAACCTTCCAGTACAAGTTGTGGCACTTTGTGGCATCTCCGTCTTTTGAGTACACCGTGCTGGTGATGATCGCCCTTAACACAGTGGTCCTCATGATGAAGGTAAAAATGACACAGAACTTTCGTCAAATAGGGAATAAAGGAGACTAATTACTCAACCGCAGAGTGTACCAGTAGAAATGATTCATTTGATGTGATTTTTGTTTTTGAACCATTTAGGATACAGAATCAAAATCTGTACCATCCTAATCATTGTAAGATATTGCAAAATTGACTTTTGTACAAATGGGTCAGAATCAGTTATTCAAGATTTACAACAAGGTATTTTTAGATCGGGAGCTCTTATTTGTGCAAATGCATTTTCCTAAAAAAATATTCATTTCAAAAATATTTGCATTTTGATTATATGATACATTGTATGCAAATTTTCTATACTCTGTTATAAAATGCAGTATTATCCGACTGGTGTACCAGTCTTGTACAAATGAATCGCAATCAGTGAATAGAGATTTAGAACATCAATTTGTTCAAGCGGGTGCCTTTTATTTGTACGTTTAAATGTACGCTTATAGACACATACATACAAGCATACATCATAATACATTATTAAAAAATTATAGTCGTAATGTCTATTACATCATGTATTCCAGTGGAATGAGCATGTTGTGAGTCTCGTGACAAATTCTAATTGTACATATGATTGATGAATGGAGATTTGCTGTTCATTTGATCACCTAACGTGTCCTTCTAATGTTTGTTCAGTACCACTCGGCCCCCACGGCCTATGACATGGTCCTGAAGCACCTGAACACAGCCTTTACTGTCCTTTTCTCCCTGGAGTGTATTCTCAAGATCATGGCTTTTGGTTTTGTGGTGAGGAAAGACACTCAAAGCCACAAAAGTTTGCAAAGTAAAAGAAATGGAAAGGATTCAAATATGACGGTGCCGTTCTTTTATTTCTCGCAGAATTATTTCAGAGATACGTGGAATATTTTTGACTTCATCACGGTGCTTGGCAGCATCACTGAAATTGTTGTGGATTTACAGGTGAAACCAAAACATTCCAAATATGTGATTCGATTATTCATAAATCCAAAACTACTATGTGCTGCCTCTTCTACGTTCCAGTCGATGAACACCATCAACATGAGTTTCCTAAAACTCTTCCGGACGGCCCGCTTGATCAAGCTGCTGAGGCAGGGTTACACCATTCGCATTCTGCTCTGGACCTTTGTACAGTCTTTCAAGGTTGGAAAATTTTACCTCCCCCAAGAGGAATTATTTATTTTCATCTGCGCACATGTTTTGCATCTTCAACCCTTCTTTTTAGGCGGGCCGTCGAGAGTGTAGTGCTTCCCAGAACTGAATCTCGCACAACCGTTTGAAGTGGGTTCCATCAAGAGCCGTTTGATCCGGCAATTTAAAGAACAGTAGCTGTAGCTGTTGTGATCTGGGATCCCCTCCCCCTATGAAATATGCAGGGAGCAAAGGATCAGACCTCGGTGGTGAAGCCATGAAGATGTACAAATGAATTCTTACCCTGCATTCACATGGAAATGAAACTCATCCAAAGTAACATGACGAAATTAAAGAGGTGGTTGGAGCCCCAGCGCAGGGACAGATCTGAGCGAACGGAATGGAAGGTCATCTAAACAAGATTAGAAAAACTCAAGACGAGCACTGCACACACACACACACACACACACACACAAAAAAGTTATTGCGTGAGCAATTAGATAAGCATGAAGTAAGTTCAACTAAGATCCTTTTGGTTCTGCTGCACTGAAATACAGCAGCTATCGACCAGGAAACTGTCAAACCCAGACAAAAGCAGAGTAGACAGTCACGTGACTTGCAGGCCATCTTAAAGTCCGTTTTGGATCATATGTCCCCATGCGTTCAATAAAAAGTTGACAGTCTGATCAGTTGGAGCCTTTGTTTCCAACAGGCACTTCCTTACGTCTGCCTGCTCATCGCCATGCTCTTCTTCATTTACGCCATCATCGGAATGCAGGTGAGGTCTCCGGTTGGCTCTCCACAGTGGAACTTCCAAAATGGAACAATTTGGGTTTGACTAAATTAAGAGCTGCAGTTCAAACCAACATGATGTGTCGCATCGGTAAATCTCAGCAGCAGTTTGTGCTACACTAGACTATGCTTATTACTATTTGTACTTACAAAGACCAATTAATTTGACCAGGCACCTAGCTAAAAGCATAAAGGCTAACAACCAGAGAATCTTGTCAATAAAATGTAAGTAGCTGTGCTTGTTTTTGTCAGATAAATTGTGGTAAACTTGTTTTGTGTCAATTTTAAGATGCTGCTTCAAACATCATCTGCATGTAAAAAAAAAAAAAAAAAAAAGTGAATAAATTAATGAAGGTTTTATTATGCAACAAATTAATTTACGTTATTTCCTATGGGAGTTTTTTGGTTTTTTTTTTTTAATTAGAGCAACTTAGAAGTCAACAATGATTACGCAGTGGATCGTGTTGCCTTTGGAGGTTCCGCCTTATTCCGATTATTATTGGGTGTTACTGGTAATGCAATTTTGGTATCCTGTCTTTCAGGTGTTTGGGAACATCAAGCTGAACGACGAGAGCCACATCAATCAGCACAACAACTTCAAGACCTTTTTCGGCGCCCTCATGCTGCTTTTCAGGTGGGCCTCACGCAGCGTTAGCACATCTTGATGTTCACCGTGTCGCTTAATGTTATGCAAATGAGCCACTCGCTGGTTTTTAAACCCTCAGGAGTGCAACGGGGGAGTCCTGGCAGGAGATCATGCTGTCCTGTCTGTCGGGTCAGGAGTGCGAGCCCGATCCCTCCATCGGCCCCTTCGCCTTGTCCCCGGATCACGAAGGAGGCTGCGGCACAGACTTCGCTTACTGTTACTTTGTCTCATTCATCTTCTTCAGCTCCTTTCTGGTCAGAAGTCGAACTCGACACAGATGATGATGTTTGTCTTCCGTTTTAATACGCTTTGTTGCTTGTAGATGTTAAATCTGTTTGTGGCTGTCATTATGGATAACTTTGAGTACCTGACGCGAGACTCCTCAATCCTTGGACCGCATCACCTGGACGAGTTTGTCAGAATCTGGGGAGAATACGATCGCCTGGCATGGTGAGATCCATCTCTTGCTTCCACTGTTGTGGGGAATTGAATCAAAGGACAAATATCGGAAATGATTTAGATTTAAACTTTGTTAGTATTCAATTACTTACATTGAAAGTTCTTTTTAATGTATTTGGTATTTATTTTTGTATTACATTTTCATTCTTTTTTTTTTTTTTTTTTTTTTTACTTTTTCTATATTTTCTTGTGTATTTTCTATTTTGGGTGTTGAAATTTAGTAAAGTACTAGAAAATATATTCCGATTTTCCATCTGAATTTTCTGAGAGTGACAGCCATCTACACTATCCAATGAGATCCACCACCACTTCTCCATCCATCCATCCATTTTCCGATCCGCTTTATCCTCACAAGGGTCGCGGAGAGTGCTGGAGCCTATCCCAGCTGTCTTCGGGCAGTAGGCGGGGGACACCCTGAACCGGCTGCCAGCCAATCGCAGAGCACACAGAGACGAACAACCATCCACACTCACACTTACACCTAGGGACAATTTCGAGTGTTCAATCAGCCTGCCATGCATGTTTTTGGAATGTGGGAGGAAACCAGAGTACCCAGAGAAAACCCACGCAGGCACGGAGAGAACATGTAAACTCCACACATGAAGGCCAGCGCCAGGATCGAACCCACGACCTCTGCACTGTGTGGTCGACGCGCTAACCCATGGGCTACCGGGCCGCCGCCACGGTCGACGCACTAACTAGTGGGCTACCGGGCTGCCGCCACCACATCTGTAACAATAAGATTGAGGAAATTATTTAAGGTTGCTTTCTTTTTAATGTTTATTTGCTTTTTGTATTGTTTTTACTTTTACTATTTTAAAGTGTTAATGGTGGTTTTTTTTTTTTTTTTTTTTTAATGTGGTCAATTCTAATTTCTCAGCTAAACTGAGACTAGCACAATCTACCAGAGTAAATATTCAATTAATTTCAATCCTTAATCTTTGAAAAGAGCTCCATATTTTATGTGACATCGCAATAGAGTGATTGCATGTACAGTGTATGATCTAAATTCATTTCATGTCCAAATTTAAAGTGGCGGAGGGTTCTCCAGCATACCCCACGATGTACTGTACTGTAGTTTGACTGGTTTCTCCAGCAGAGGGCAGCAGATGTGTTCGAATTGCGTTGACCAAAGAGATGATACAGAACAATGATGCCTCTCTTTTCTGTTCTCCTTCCGGCTTATTACACGATGAAGTGGACGCATCCACTACACCGCCATGTATGAGATGTTAACACACATGTCTCCACCGCTGGGCCTGGGCAAAAAATGCCCTGCTAAGATCGCCTATAAGGTAACAAGATCCAGCTCTTCATCAAGGAATGTGAAGGGTTTTAGGAAACAAAAGTGTGGAAAACGCTCCTCCCTTTTGTTGTCACACAGAGGCTGGTGTTGATGAACATGCCGGTGGACGAGGACATGACAGTACACTTCACCTCCACCCTCATGTCACTCATACGCACGGCACTGGACATCAAAATAGCCCGAGGTGAGGAGCAGATGTGCATGCATGTTTTCTGTGTGCGTCCAGCCCAGTGGCAGGTAAACTTATTCAGTGCTCTAGGGCCATGTTTGATTTTAAAACGGACAGATGGGCAAGGTCATTCATAGATTATCCATCCGTCCATCCATCCATCCATCCATCCTGGATGGATGGATATTATGAAACAGGGATAGGAGCTGCTTTAAAGGCAGCCACGATCAAATAATGTAAATAATCATGTCTTCGTGAAGCAGCATGGGCCTCATCAAGTTAATTATGGCATGCCGTGTTCAAAGAAACGGTCGATAATGAGGCTTCTTACGTTCAGTAAGCGTCACATCAATATACTGTAACTCATATAGCAAGCACACTGCCTTCCTTTTGTTTGCGCTAGTGTACAATCTCTCCCGTCTCCCAGCTGAGGCAAAACCTTGTCAGTGCTTGTGTCACAGGTGGCGAAGACCGCATCGCCTTGGATGCCGAACTTCAAAAGGAGATCAGCATAATCTGGCCCTACCTGCCGCAGAAGAACTTGGACCTCCTGGTGCCCATCAACAAAGGTGGGGCCTCCGTGGTGATGGTCAAGCAGCCACGTTAGCGTTAGCTGTAGCGTTGACAGGAGTCGCGTTTGCAGACACAGATATGACGGTGGGGAAGATTTACGCCTCCATGATGATCATGGACTACTTCAAACAGAGCAAGGCCAAGAAGCTGCGGCAGCAGCTGGAAGCTCAGGTCAAGCCAACGATATCATGGCGTCCTCAACTTCATTTCAAAATCGAATAGAAGTTAAAATGTAGTTACTGTTTTTGAAATCAGAAGAGCAACCTGATCTTCAAGCGTCTGGATGCGTCCACCCTTCCAGAGGACATTCTCTCCAACACGCAGCCTCTGCCCATGATGGCCCACAGCGCCGGATCCGCCTTGTAAGTTGATTTTTACTTTGCAAGCATGCATGCATCTTTTTACGTGTTTACATGTTTTATTGTGTGTCCAATAACCATACAGGACACGTGGGGGCTTTGTGGCTTTGAGTCCTATTTCACCACAGGAGCTCTTTTTGCAGTCCATGAGCTCGGACACAGATGCTGGTCAACAACAAAACTTGGTAAGCAAAGAGCAACTATTTGTACACGTTATCACTGTCATCTACACTTCAACTGAGCCTCCAAAGTTAAACAATTTGGAGTTCATGCCAATTTTTCTGAGAAAATATGTCAAACATGATGTCATCATCTTGCAAATCTTGTGTGACTTCAGTCCAGGGAGCATGGTAGACAATGTCATTGTATTATATTTTTCAAATCATCTCATTGGCCGGCACAGCCATGGGGCACACAAATGTGCGGGTGGGGGACGGTCTCCAATCGTGCTTCTGTCATGTCAACACTCTAGTGCACCAGCAGGAGACGCTTTGATTGGCTATAATTGAAGTTGGCTGTGACCACTCCCTCAACGGCGCAAACCTCCCTCTCACAGATTTGATGGCACACGCTTATCTGTGAAGTTACCAACTAAACCATTGCAATACAAAGATATGCCACCCACCAAGCAAAGTTTACTTCGGTCAGGAAAACAGAGCCCCTAAAGCAGTGGTTCTTAACCTGAGTTCGATCGAACCCCAGGGGTTCGGTGAATCGGTCTCAGGGGTTCGTCGGAGCCTCATGGTGGTTAAGACACACCCGACTCAACATGTCAATTAGTTATGACACGCCCGCTTGGCCATCACTGGCTGCAGATGATCACAATACATTGCTTCTCCAATCAGTACTGTGGGAAATTTAGTTCACTCAATAGTCAACGGGTGACTGTCGTGATAGTATGTCGTAAAATTAAAAAAAACATATACTTGTGCCTTGAAATTTTATTTACTTTTTTCTGTTTTTAATAAATGCATTTTTGACATCCTGAATTTGTAAAAAGTCATATTTTTGTTTTTCACTAATAAAGGGTTCGGTGAATGTGCATATGAACTTGTTGGGTTCGATACTCTAACAAGGTTAAAAACCACTGCCCTAAAGATTTGTATGCTGATAAAACAAATTGGCCTATGCTGATTCCAAAATTGCAATCAATTTTTTTCTAGCACGTCAAGATTTTCTCCCTATTTTACCCTCCAGATTAGCAACATTCCTCTGATTAGCTGTGACACTGTAAGCAAAAAAAAGTCGCAGACAGGTGGACTCATCTACAGCTAGGTGGCGCCTTGTTTGTGCAGTCGCAATTGCGACAGTGCAGTTGTAGGTCTGTGCAATCAGTATCTGCAGACAGAAAGCTAGCTTCGTAGGAATTAGGAGGATTAGTGATGGCTTTTCTCCTGCAATTTGGGCATACTGTTGGAAGTTCTATTCCCGTTTATGTTGTTTTTTTCAAAGCTTTTTACATACACACAATTTATTAAATACTTTTTAAGAAAACGAGGATCCTACACCTCAAAAACATGATGTGATAAAGAAAGTCCGTTTTGGATTCTGCACCCAAAATTTTGTTAAAAACACCTGTCAGACCTAATTCAACAAAAATTGTGCTCCCCAGTGTTTTTCAGACACAAATATCAGCATACTGGAATGGACTATGTTGTACTTTGGAGGTTCCACTATAACTGCACAAAAAACAAAAAGGGACACAAATAATCTTTTCGAAAGTCATCCCCAAAAAGTGTAAACTCTTTGAAATTTTTTCCTCCGTGTCCCAATTCTTTTCGTCCATCTCGTTCACATCACAGAAAACCTTTGACACTTGCAATTTATTGGTTGCATTAATTTCAAACTGCTTTCTCGCGCCACAACAGAACATTCATGTGGTCTTCTCGTGGAAGGAAAGACAGCTTGTTGTCCATGTTTGTTGTCTCCAAACTGTCCGGTTTTAGTGGCTAGTGGCGCCTGTCGCCCCTTGTAGTCAGATGTTCTTTTGTGCGGCTTTGTGTGTGCGGCTCTCAAGATATGAACATGCATGACACTTCAAGTTCAAAGATGGATCCCATTTTTCCCTGTGGCGCATCACTCTTCCTGTTGTTAACTGGTCTGTTCCCGATCTGGACTATGGCGCCGGTGCCGGTGGCTTGATAGATGATGAAGGCGCTCCTCCTCCTCTGTCTCTGCTCACCCAGGTGGGCGAGTGCCATTGGGGGATTCCGCTAGGGAGGGGCCTGTGCATGCGGGCCTCCTCCATGCCCCGCCTGGCTGTAGAGTTGCAGGTACAAACTTCCTGCATGATATGGTCTACTGTGTGTGCACAGCCTGGACTCTTGGCAGATGCATGGGCGATGATTCGTTTTTTTATCCTCATGGGCCACACAAAGAAGTGTTTTTTGGGCTTTGATGCTTTGGAATCGGATGAAGAGTAAATTGACAGACAAGTTGGGGTGGATCGCTGCTTTCCTCCAGTCAGGAAGAAGCTGCAGGGTTCCTTTGAATGTTCCGAATGCTTTTGGAATTTTTAATGTCATAGAGGTGTGAAGAAATCTCGAACTTTGGAAAGAATGCTTGTAACAAGACATTTTCCTTTCAAATGAAACAGAAAAAAAGGGATGTCTTTCTCAATGCATTCGTAGTTTGCTTCGTGATGGAGGGGGAACAAAGATTGTCCTGTGTTATTTACCGGCTGGTAGATAAGATTTAGCCTGTTACAATCTGCTTTCAAATAATCACGTTTGTATGTCTCGATTTGAGTGAATATGTTCAATACATCATGCTTTCGGGTACTTTCAGATAACTTCAATTTAACATTTGAAAAAATACGTGAAGCCAGAGGCTCAGCCTTCTTACTGAAGCACGCAGATGAAAATATCCATCTTTAATAATCTGAATCTAATCTTGGTGTTTTTCATGTTTTCTTGTTTTTACAGGCAGAGGCTGCCGGCGGATCAATGAAGCGCTCCGCCTCCACCATTTCGGATCAACAAGTCAACGGCCTATGGCAGGACGAGAGAAGCCCCGAGCGCTTTTATCGACCCCGACATAAGAGCTACAAGGCTGCAGGTCTGTCAACAAGTCACTTTTCCTCGATTGAGAACATATTTCTGTATACAAGAGGTCCTCTGTTTGTGATGGAGTTTCTTTTTTGCAGAGACAAAATGAATCATAGTCTCATCAACCTACAAAATCTCACAAAATAGTTGATTGTTGCATATCAGAGTCTTCAGACCAACCTAAAACGAAGACAGGGTTGGATTTTCAAACTCAGGTTAAATTTTTTTTGGTTGTTGCAATTATTACCGTATTGGCCCGAATATAAGACGGCCCTGATTATAAGAAGACCCCCTCTTTTTCAAGACTCAAGTTTGAAAAAAGACTTTTTGAACACCAAATTCATTTTTATACAGAAAATAATTACAGTACATCTGAAACAAATGATTATAACAATATATTTGAGACAAAAAGCATGTTATTTCGCCTCATTCAAATCTTAATATCTGAACATTTAAATATGTAAACTAAAGTGCAATCACATTCATAAATGAATGGCTTGTGGTTTTTGAAATGTAAATTACATCATAACTTCTCCTTCAGCTGCCGGTTAACCTGGCCGATCTTCGACCCACTTTTCTCCTGATTGTCGCTACGTTTCTCCATTTTCTGTTATCGCTTCTATTATTTTCTTCTCTTTTCTTTCTTACTGCTATTTTTTATTTTTCTTCTTCGTGCTACTGCTGTTTTTATTTTTATTTTTCTTGACAGGAGTTCACTTTGGCCTGGGGAGTCAAGTTCAGCATTCGCTTCAATGATATCTGGTGCCATCTAGCGTCATGAATGGGTATAATGTCTAGACACCAAATATAAGATGACCCCCACTTTTTCAGTCTTATTTCAATGCAAAAAACACCGTCTTATATTCGGGCCAATACGGTAATCAAAGCCAGGGATAAGGTTACAAACGCCGTTTATTGTTTCTGATGACTTGGTGAAAAATATGAAATTGCCCATTATGAGGTTTCGGCCCAATGCTAGCAATATGTTGGAACCGCCGTAAACCGGGCACCCCTTGGAATCATCATCATCATTATCATCATCATTATCATCATTATCATCATCTCTATCTGTCTGCCAGTGTCTCGGTCCGAGCACTGGCAGCAGGGCGAGCGGGACAGAGGCCGATCTAAGGAGCGCTGCCACCTTCTCTCTCCGGACGCGTCCCGCTGTAACTCGGAAGAGCGCAGCCTGCAGCCGTCACGCTCCTCCAGTGTGGAGAGGACACAGCCCCGAGACAAACAGGTTCAAAATAATTGGATAATGCATACAAGTGGAAAAATCATGTTGAACATTTTAGAGGAAATAATGTTTTTGTATTGTCCTTTGAACCAAATTTAAAAATACACTACAAAATAGCGTGTTGAATTCATTCAATCTTGTTTCATGCAGTGGTTGCATGAAATAAAATCATCTGAATCCAGATACATTTTTTTAAGTAAACTATATCACCTTAAAAAAAAAAATCTAACGAATTCCAGATGCTTCTGTTATGTGCAGCCACTTGACAAAATAAAATAATTTCAACAGCATTTTTTTCAGCGTATCAATTAAATAAAGGACCAATATGAGTTGCCCTCGCTTCCTTACTCGAGCACGATTGACTGATTGTTGTTGTTTTCTGCCCTTAGGATAACAGCTCAGACAGTCCCGTGCCCTCCACATCAGAGTCCAGCACCCCCAGCGTCCGACGGCCTTCATCGCACACCCCCATGCGCTCTCGTCCTCACATCTCCTACTCACCGCTCGTTTGTCGCGCCGACCCCTCCGTCAGCCAGGACAACGAGACGGAGACAGCCAGGCGGGACCAGGAGACGGTCTGCGGCGAGCAAGGGGGCGAGGTGGGCCGACACCAATCGCCGCTGCGCCGCTACCCCTCCGAACCCTTCATGGCCTCGCAGGAGGACGACCACAGCCCCGATCCCACAGGCCCCATGGAGACGTTAACCTTCGAGGCGGCCGTGGCCTGCAGCCTGGGACGCGCCAACACCATCAGCTCGGCCGGCCCGCGTTTGCGAACCGGCTGGCAGGTCCCCAACGGACACTTTCGCAAGCGCCTTGCGCAGACGGCCTCCGTGGCGGGCTGCGATCCGCTCAGCGACACAGAGGAGGACGACCGGTGCTAGAGACATAGACACGGCGACTTTTTGCTGCATTGTGTACCCTCATAGTTGTCAAACTCAAGCCGACAACAGGAAAGAACACTTCTTCCTGAAACTTTCCTTGCCAATTCACGCCAAACGCTTACTATTCAAACAGAAAACAAAGGTCTACTTCCTGCCTTTTACTTGACGATAGAGGAATGGTACTTCATTGGAAACAGCCACACCATGGGGAGAGAAAAGCGGACTACATACATACTGATGTTCAACATGACCAATTTTAAAAATGTGAACAACCCAACACGTCAAGTAAAAAAAAAAAAAAAAAAAAATCATGTGCCTACTGCTGTTTTCATGTGAGCCAGCCCATATTTGTAGTTTGGCCCTCACAAATCTGCCTATTTGCAAATCTCTTTGCGAGCCAATCCTGTTATTCACTGAGATAGTCACCCCTTTGCTGTTTTGTGCTCAAGCCAAAGCAATAGCTGTCTTGCTTTGGTGATATCTGAAGGCATCAGTGAGCTGAGGATCTTCATTTCAACAAAATAAGTCCTTTTCTTCCAACTTTTGACATTTAGAGGCCATTGCAGTACACTGTACTTTAAACCTCTGAAGGTTTGATATCTGAAGGCATCTGAGTGCCGAGGATCTCTTGGAGTGAGTTGAGGATTTTCATTTAAACAAAATCAGTCATTTTCTTCCATCTTAATGCATTGAGAAGCCATTGCAGTACACTGTACTGAAAACCTTTTGGGGTAGTGCCAATTACTTCCTATCCTCTGGAAATAGTGGAGATTCATTGAACAAAGATGACTATCGTAGTATGAAGACTGACTTGTCAGAGGAGAGGCAGCACTGTGCCACTGGGCACCCAGACTACTGGTAAAAACAAAGAAGAACGAGAAGCATGAGAACTGTTAGCTTTTCTGGTAATTGTGATACATTGCCTTTAGAAACTCTCCTCCTGGTTATTTTTAATTGTGTCGAATGACTTGTGAGCTGCAGCAAGGTGCCCTAGTGGTTCAGCTCATATGCTTCACAGTTTGGAGCTTCGGGGTTTGAATCCTGCCCTTCCTATTTGGAGTTTGCATGTTTTCACTGGGTACTCAGTCTTCCTCACATAACATGCATGTAAAATTGTCCAAAGGTGTGAATGTGAGTGGAAATTTTTGTTTACCTATTGTGTAATTTTGGATTGACTGGCGATCAGTCCAGGAAGTATCTCACCTCTTGCCCAAAGTCAGATGAGATAGGCTCCACATCACCCAAATCGAAAAATAATCATGTTTATTAATCATGATTTCAATAATCAAAAATAGTGTGTGGGGGGGGGGGGGGGTTGTGTTGTTTTGTCCAAATTTATCCAGCTCTTGCCCTGACCCGAATGAGGACAAGTGTGATAAAAAAAAAATTGAGAGATAAAAGGATCAACTGGGTACCTAATTACGTGTCTGGAATGTGTATTTGAATTGAAATACGATAATTACTCTTTGTAGGTGAATGAATTAGGACAAGTGCTAATGCAAATGGTTGGAAGGACCTATGCGACACATTAAACAAACACTCTAGTCTACGCAACCACTTGTCTGTTTATGTGTCCGGCATCAATGCAAGCTCTAGGTTCCTAATTGGCTACATGTCACAATCACGCAGTCTGTCGCTCGGCCCATCTGAGTGTTGATTTGTGTTCATAAACATCAAACATGTTTAACATTTACGATTGTCCCCACCCAAATTTCTGCGCAGATTGGAGAGGAAAAATCACACATCATAAACCACCACGCCGTAGGATAATTGCTCGGGATAATCTCTCAGACAATCAGCCCTTTGCTGACCTTGATTTGAAAGGAGGGTGGGCAAAAGGCTCGAATGCAGCCCGATTGTCAGTATGTGCGTAGCCCGCTTAAAAATACAAGACAAATAGGACAAGCAAAAGTCCAAATAGGACAATGTATCTGAGCCTCATTTGACAGAGTGACACGGTATTGCCATGACTTTTTACTGGCTTGGTGCACAAGTCATGGAAAAAGCCGTGACATTGTTGGTGAGGGTTCGGATAAAGGTTCATATGCTATTTCTTTTCTTTTTTTTTTAAAACACATTATAGCATCAATGGAGCAGTCCACCCCCAAGACTCAGAATGGCACCTCTCGTTTGTTCGCCATGCTCACTTCTGTGGGCCCTGGTGGAGCTCTGTGTTTAATCTAATGCCATTGCATACACACAAACAAGTAACAGCAAAGTTAATGGCGACCTAAGACTTTTGCACAGCACTATTCAATGAATCAAATGATTTTGTGTTGATCTTAGCAGTGTTCAGGGTTATTGTGAATATGTACTCAAACTACATTTTCCTATCAATGACTTTTCTCTATAAATACATTGTGACATCACAGCGTCCCTGCAAAGGAGCTGACACTACTTTTCCACATCATGATCAACAATCTCAGATTGATTTTTTTTTTTTTTACAATATGAAAACATCTGCATGAGAGGGTGTCATTTTTTTCTTTTTTCTTTCATTAATGACTTTTGAGATAAGAATGCACTTGTAGTATAATAGGGAAAAATGCTTATTTCAACCAGCTAAACGAATCTTTAGAATCTTTCCAGTGTCATTCCTGATGGTCCACCCCAACCCCACAGTCAGTACCCTTTACAAATGGGAACAATTTAATCTATCAGGAACAGCATTGACACGCCACATTTATTCATCATTGTCTTGTGAATATTCGAAATAGAAAGCACAGCAGACAATGACTGTAGAAACACTGAAAACGCATCCTTAACCATTTACTTAAATGTTACTCTACTACTTACTAATAATGTACAGAGATTATTCATAACATTTTAGAGAAAATAAAGAAACCATAAAAAAGATGGTGAGCTTTACAAGTAAAACGTTACTTTTAATGGTCGCTAATGTTTTTTGTTTGTTTTTGTTTTGTTTTAATTGCCCAACAAAGCCAAATCTGTGACAATCACAAAAAAAACGAATTTCTTCATGCAAAGAAAAATAAAATGCAAATAACTGTTGTTTTTTCACTGTACAATAGCTGTATATATAAATAAATGTGTTCTTAAATCCACACCGTATTGAGTGTGCATTTATTGAATCCTGCACAACAAGCAAGTACACAAAACATGAAACATGAAATTGTTAAACATTCGTGATGCTTCACGAACAGCTCTGCTTTTGCGCTGTCGTGTCAAATGCTTATTGATGCACTAAAACAGGAAACAAGACAATTACAGTATTTGAATATTCTTCAAAAATGTACCTATTTCCGGCTACCTTGAACGTGTCATGCCTCACGAGATGTCAACATCACTAATGAAAAGTAGTGAACACCAAATCATGAGTTATGATTAATAATGACAAAATGGATCAGAAATAAGAATAAAATATACCTAAATCGTATGCGCGAGTAATGTTTACTTTTGGGGGCAATGACGTTTTCGTTGCTTCGAAGCAAAAAAAAAAAAAGGAGTGGGGGGGACAAGGATTTTCGCATTGTTTTAGATCATGCTGAAACCACCCAATCAGCGCAAAGATTTGTCATGACGTCATGTCCAAACGACACTAACATGTCAGTGTCGAGTGAGGCAGGATAGGTTGAAAACTATTTTGATGTTACTCGTGGCGGATTGAACACCAAAATGTCGCCACTGTCGGAGCCCGAGACGGTTTAGTTAAACTGTCGGCGCCGCTTCCGTTGTGGTTATTTTTTTTGCAACATCCTGTTGGAGCGAGAAAATGAGCGGCGCCGATCGAGGAAGTGGCCCAGTTGGTGGACAAAGCTAGCTGGCTAACCGTTAGCAGGAGTGCTTTGTTTTGGGTTTCAACGCGGAGTAAATAAACATGAGCTAAAACTGTGGCGGCTTCACTCTAAAGTGACATCAAACATGCCGACTCTCCAGTTAATTCTTATTTAGTGTGTGTGACATCACGGTAGAACGATACAAACGCCACCGTGAGCGTAGTTTGTAGCATTACATTGAGCACATCTCCTACTTGGGAGCGACACAACAGAAAGGAGGTACGAAATGGGCAACTGCTTGAAGTCGCCCACCTCGGACGACATCTCTCTGCTGCAAGAGTCCCAGTCGGACAGGGCGAGCTTCGGGGACGGGACCGATCCAGACCTGGAGCCGCCTCCGCCCTACCAGGTGAGCGAGGGGGGGGGGGGGGGTTTAACTAGCCAGAGGGCATTTTTCTCATAGGAGCTCAATCAGACCTGGCGTGGCACGAGCGCACAAAAATTTACTTCACGAATGACCTGGGATTAGGAATGAATGATTTATATGATGATTTTAGGCTTTTCTGCTACAGTAACTTCCATGTGTGAGGTAGAATGCTTGGAAGTGAGACCTAACGCTGATCGTAATTTACATTTCATTTGGTAAATGGGTTGAAAAAAGAGACATGGAGCAAATTCAGACATAGTTAACATCGTCACTGTTATCCCCAAACTCCCAAAACATCAAATTTGCACGTTGTTGTTTTTGTGCGAGCGCGTGCATGTGTGTGTCATGTAAGCGTAACTCGCCAGACCACTTTTGTGTTGTAGACAAAAGTGAAAACCTGTTCTGGGATTGTTCTTTGTATGTCTGTGCTCCATTAGGAGCAGGCGCACATGCCCATGTACCATCCCACACGCAGCCAGGCCCGTCTGGCCACTCAACTGACGGAGGAGGAACAGATCCGCATCGCCCAGCGCATTGGACTGATCCAGCACCTGCCCAAGGGTGTGTATGATGGCGGCCAAGATGGCTCAGAGAAGAAGATCCGAGAGTAAGTCTTACGAGTTGTCACTCATTTTTGATGTCACTCTTTAGCTCTTTGGGTCCAAAATGTGCTGCAAAAACGTATGTGTTCATGAATAGTCAATTCAATTTCAGGATCATAAAAACACTTTTTTTAAATACAATTTCAATAATGTCAAAATCATGTCTACCCAGTACACGGTATTCTGTGTTTAAAAAAAAAAAAAAAAGAGGAGATAAATGCCGGTTTTTGTTTTGTTTTGATCGTTTCTTTGGGGGCATTTGCAGGTGTGTGATCTGCATGCTGGATTTTGTGTACGGCGACCCGGTGCGGTTCCTGCCATGCATGCACATCTACCACATGGACTGCATAGACGACTGGCTCATGAGATCCTTCACCTGCCCATCCTGCATGGAACCCGTCGATGCCGCCCTGCTCTCCACCTATGAGACCAACTGACGCGCACGTCCTCCTCTCTCACCATCAGCTCGCCTTACGCGCAACAGCAGCGGGTGGGGATTAAAAACAACAACAATCAGGTTGGCTGTCATCTTGCACTTCAAGAAAAATGATTTTCAACCCCCCCCCCCCAACACACATATATTTGGGCCTGAGGTGTTAGACACACACGCACACACACACTATGAACCTTCGCTAAGTACAACGCTGTAGTAGAAGTGTGTGTGTGTGTGTGTGTGTGTGTGTGTGTGTGTGTGGCCACTTGAGCTGGACTCAGTGGTCACCTGACTATTAAATTATTCACCCAAAATCTTAGTGTGTCACGTGAACTCCCACCGTATTAGCAATTGCCTAATTTCTCAGTCCATTAACGCTATACTTTATCTATTTATTCATTCTTATTGGCTGGTGCGCGAATGTGCGCGTCATTCACAGGCAAGAGCCAGTGAAAATGTCTATAATTGAAATGAACTTAATGTAACACTTTAATTTGAAGCCCCCTGTCTTGCCTCACGCATATTCAGTACTCAAGATTTCATCAAATAGTGGCCACCAATAAGATGCCCTTATTCAGAAAAAAACAGGGAGTCCCTGCAATGACATTAGTCCCCTCACACACAGACATTAGACGCACATAGTCAATTGCGTATTTGGACTCCGTCGCTCACCAAACAAGAGCACCCACGATGCACATAAGCAGTCTTTCATACGAATTCAAGTGTCTTCAGTGTACCCCTAAGCGCCACAATGTTGTGTCCACATTTTCACTTGACACTTGCAAATGGTAATACGGTGACCACAGTGTATGTTTATTTGATAGATTTAGCTCTATCACATTAGGTTCAGACCAGGTCTTGCATGCTTTTGTTCACCATGAAACTACACGCTTGATGCTTCGAGCGGAGAAGAGAACAGACTCTTTTGACAGTTGGAAAAGTAGTTTGAACATCGCTCGTCAATCTGGTGGTTGTGTTATGAAACCCTTCTTGGTTGACACTGAAGCAGCTACAATAAAAATCAATACACTCATCGGATTCGCCAACTTCCTCGTTCATCATTCTCCATAGCCTGCTCCTTTTTTTGCTCAGCCCCGGCAGTTGTTGGAAGCTGGCTATGTTGTTTACCTCTGTGTCCCAGAGACCGCAATGACATTGTCCCATATTGTGACATTGGAAACGCACCGCCAGGAACGCTCAGCAGGCATTTGGTCTGACTGCAGCATTCAGCTCGTAGAACTACATTTCCCATGATTGTTAGACACAGAAGCAGAATGTAGTTCGAGTTCTGCGATGATGAAAACATGTACGCCTCCTCGCTATTAGATGCGAATGAGAACGTGGATATTAAAGTAAATAGGAAGGAATATTAATTAAAAACGACAAACTGAAAAGTCGATATCCATACATATGGCGTAACGGATTACAAGGTGCATTGCCTTTTTTTTTCTGAGAAAAGTAAAAGACTGTAGGGGCGCCATATGGTCTGAAAAATACGGTCACCTTATTCATGTCAGTTCCCACACAGACATGATAGGCTTAAATGTGCAGTTGGACCTTGTTGCTTACCAAAAAAGCAGCACCTGTGCCTCAGATGAATTGGCCCCGGCCACTATTTGCCGAAATATAAAGAATAAAGCAGGGCATGAAAAGTACACAGAAAATACAGTCCATCAATAAACTGCTGAATGATGTCAAATTAAAAATAGGTGGTGCTTAAATCAAATTATATATGTGAGTGTGTGTGCGCGTGTGTGCCCGTGTGTGTGGTTGCTGTGGGCGCGTGTGCAGCAGGAGGAGGTCAGCCAGTGTAAAGGGCTCAGGCGGATCGCTACATGCTTGCACACTTTTCATCCAAACCACTGATTTGCACTTTAGAACAATATGTTTAAAACAAAAAAAAAACTAAAACAATATCTTTTTAATATATGTAGACCTTGCACTATCAACACTTACTTTTTTCTCCCCTCAGTAGTGCACGGACAGAGGTTTCCTTGAGTCCACTTACTCGCCTGTTACAATATATAATCATGACATTCTTTTTTTGTTTTGGTTGCTGCAGGTTAGCGTGGCGGTAGCGTGACATTTTCTTAACTATTATTTTTGTTGTATTTAGGGTAGTGGAAAGGCAGGGCAAGATGTCACTGCAATCCTCTGTTCAAACCCAAATTGTGCGAGTTATGAAAATAGCTTTTAAATCACTTTTTTTTTCCTTTTCAGTGTTTTTACAACCAGTCTAAGGATTGTTTCTTGTTATCTTGTTTGTATTTCTTATGTTTGTGTTGGTTTGTTGGAACAAGGGCGAAACGGCCCTTGTGTGTAAAGGGGGAAAAAAATACAATAAATAAGGAAAAAGCATCCTTGGAATGATTCTTACTTATACTTCCTCTTGTCGTGTTGCATTTAGGGCCCTCCCGTTTTTCTTGTGCACCATTCTTTTTTTTTCTTTCAGAAATAAAAGCTGAGGCGCTTAATCAGATTTTCTACACCACAACACGGAGGCACTTTTACTCTGGGGATCAGAGTTGCGTAATAATCCGTCTTTAAAACACCACTGCTTATTCCCATTTTCTATGGTGACATATTTAATCTCCACAAATATCCCAACAATGTTGGCTTACAGACTTGTTTGACTCGACGGGAAGCAAATCCTGCTGGCACAATGTTCTCCTCAAAACACACACACACAAAAAAGGCCTCACATATTCAGAGAGCGCTTTTATTTGGAATGAGCCCCAAAATGTCAGCCATCAGGGTTTGTACATGCCGTGGAAGGTTACCGGGATAGTGCATTCCACCTCGGCCCGGGCGATCTCTGACAGGTCCTTGGCATTGAGGATGAGAAGGTACCCTGGTCTCTGTGAGCCGGGGGCCACCACGATGGTCAGCAGCACGCCTGGCCACACGTGGACATCACCTCTCTTGAGCACACTTCCATTGAAGGTGATGTCTATTTGGGTTTGCTTTTTATTTGGCTTTTTGGCTACACGATATTAAAAGTTGAACTGCTTTGTACTCCCTTCCACCATCACACTTGAGTGTTTTGATATGAACGTTGAACCTTTTTTATCGTCTTTGCGTGAAGAGAGTCACCTACCAGGCACAAAGCTCAGGTGAGTACACAAACGTTGGATTTAATGTCAGCATATAAAGTAGCTAACTTCATTTCATGAATGAACATCTTGTGCTTGTGTGATGGGAAAGTCGTTTCATGAGAAGACACGCCTCCACGTCACATCTCTGTAGCCGCCCTCTGTACCGCGCCATTGGGTGAGTACACTTTAAATTCAAATTTGGGTAACTTCTTTTTATACTTAGGAGCGTCTAAGAGTCTTAAACCCTGGACAGGTCATCAGCCAAATACACAGGGCACATATTGACAAACCCGCAGTTACACTCACATTCACACCTGTGGACAATTTACAGCAGTGGTATCCGGCCCTCAGCTTTTATAAAAACTAACTTTTGACACGACCCGCAACCCTATTGGGCGCCAGTGTTAAAAAGATGTGCGCCTCCGTGGGTGGAGGGAGGGATGATGCCCACATCCCATCTGGGTGAGACACACTTGACAACTACGACTACATCAGACAGAGTTGTTCTAAGATATGCAACTAAATTATTTCCAACTAAAATGGTGACATTTGTCTTGATAATACCATATGAATTCAAATATTTGTTTGCAAAAATATTTTCCTCCCCTTTTTTGCCATATCTCATTAACGATTAACAAAGATCCTCAACTGCCCAAAACTGTCATCTGGCTTTGGGTCTGAATGTGGAGATCTGCTCAGGGCAGGGGCGAATCTATTCTAGTGGGATACAGGGCTGTGGACCACCTCAAAGTCATGAAAAATCCAATACTGTTGGCCTTATTGCCTTTCCGAGGTCAATTTTAAAAAGAAACACTCAAATAACTAGCGTTGAGCATACATACCATCATCCTCGTCCACAGCATCGGGGGTCTGCACAAAGAGGGGCTCCGAGGGATACGAGTCGGGTTCTTGCCAAATCCAGGTCTCCTTGCTTTTCACATTCAATTTACAAATCTGCACGCAAGAACAAAGCCAAAGTGAAACCCAATGAAGCGGGTGGGAGCGCGCCATTTTGTCAGTGGGCCGAGCATGCACCCTGTCTGGTATGAAGTGGTTGAGACCCAGGCCGTAGGCGTACGTGTAGTTCTTCCCCGCATACTTTTCATAGTTGATCTGTGGGAACTCAAACGCTGCAAAGACATCCAAATGCATTGTATGGCAGTATTTAGCAGAAGGGGGGCCAACTCTGCTCTTTATTTTGGCCCAACGAGCATTTGCATGATCATTTAACAGTCATTCCCCCAAAACGGGTTAACTCAAATTGATGTATTCAGGTTTTTTTTGGGGGGGGGGGCTTTTTTGTCATGAAATTTTTGGATAATTGATTCACGGTGAATTTTAAAAAATAAACTGACGGAATAATAAATTGTGGTGTTTTGTAAATATGCTTAACATTCCGTACGTCGGGCGGCCCGGTGGTCTAGTGGTTAGCGCGTACTGCCGCGCAGAGACAAACCCGCGAGCTGTGACCAAATTTACTCTTCAGACGTGGCAGAAATATGTGCGGCTCTAGCCAATCGGAGTCCCCCACTCTAATATTAGTTTTCTAGTTAAAATAAACAGAATTCGCCGATAAATGAAAGAAGTAGTAGTAAACGGGACGTAATAGTAACAAATTGACCAGACGTACGAGGAGACGTATACGCGCGAGTGATGACTGATCGGCAGCCATGATTTCCGAAGATGAAGCTATTTTGACAAGATAGTCCATCCCCTTAATGTTGTGAATAAATTGGTGAATTAGTCTATAATTGTCTTTGTTGTCATTGCAGGTGGTTTATAACTGGCAATTTAAAAGCCCAAAAAAAAAAAGAACAAAACAAAATGGTTGCCGTTCTGCAAACAACATGTACTTGTCCTAACTAACTGGTCGGTGACACAAAAGAGGTTGGAGACCACTCATGTACGTGATTTATATTTAATTGAGTAATTGTTTGAGTATTTGATTATAAAAAATAAAATATGAGTATGAATTATTTTATTATTAAAGTAATCCTATATGATGGGTTCATTTTAAAAATTAATGTTAAAATATGTATAAAAATAAAACGTTTGTTCGGAAACACATGTAATTGGAAAATTAATGACAAGAAATTATATGATAAATAATAAAATTAAAAAGAAAATTGTTGAAAAACACTGAAAGTACTTGTTTTGTCATATTTTGAAGAAATACATATATTTTTTGCCTTAATTTCTAAGCCAGCGCTAACTTTTGAGCGTTTGTGTGTGTGTGTGTGTGTGTGTGTGT
>NW_017805540.1:3919488-3924514 GCF_001891065.2 Hippocampus comes
TGTCAAGAGTGAGTGGATCGCTCTCTTGTACCCTGGCGAGGTCCAGCGAAGAGCACCTCAGGCTCCAGCCAGATGGTGCCGTCAGCGTGCATGACCGCTGTGGCTGTGGTATAAGGCAAGCTCACCAAGTTCTTCCCTTGCTCTTCCTGTAGCACGTACATAAATCAATGAAAAGCCTCTTTCGCACCGTGTGACGCATTTTGCTCATCCGCTGCTGCCTGTTGAAAGCAACTGTTAACTCTCCAACAAGCATTGTGTGTCACACCAGAAGCTGCTGCTGCTGCGGTAACTGCATCCTCTGATAGATGGCAACAGCACCAGGTTGTGGCATGACATTTCAAAGCAAAAAAACCTTTCGGACAGCGACAATTGCTTTTGACACAACAGGGCGGGAGAACGTATTGTGTAATTCCCTGACTTTCTCAAACCAAGGTCTACTCTCTCGGCGTCGTGACTGACCTTATGGACGTCCAAGGGAATGACGTATCTGCGAACTTCCGGCTGGGGCGCAATCATGGCCGCCTGCTTCACCTCCTCCCAGTTGGCTCTCAGGTTGGCCAGCCACAGGTAGTTGTACACAAACTCAAAGCTGATGCACGCAATAAACAGGAAGGATGACAACGGTGTCAAAGTGAACGCGTAGATGACATTTCAGCCTCTCACCCCTTCCACGCGCACAGGTCAAACACAACGAAGCCGTTGTCCTCGTAGGTGTTGATGTGGTGGAACATGCCGATGGCCGCCCCTTTGAACTTGTGGTCGATGTACTCCCCCGGATGCTTTCTGGCGATGTGGAACAACGTCTACAACCCAAACCGGCATCACCTTGTGAGCATGGACGCATCTACAGCTGAACCTCCGAAGTGGAATGTAGTCTTTTTATTTTTCCCCAAAGGAAGGAATGTCAGTGACAAATCTATCGTCATCTTTATAAAGTCTACAGGCAACGTTTTAAAGAGCTTGTATGCAGGGAAGTACTGGGGCCCAAAAACTGGCCCGAGAATATTTATCGACGAGGAGATGCAGATGGTGAGCAATATGCGCTAAAGGCATTCATCGGGTTGTGGGAGGAAGTGGGGCATTGCTGGCAGGGAATAGACTAGCCGTACGGGAACCTCCCAAAATTCCCAATGGTGTCCACACTCCTGCATGTAGGTAAAATGAAAAACTTAAGTACGACCATAAAGCCAAAATAAAGAACTGCCTCACAGCAGCAATGGTTGCAAAGTGATACTGATCAAATACATATAATCTGAATTATTGTCACTGAAATCATACTTTAACTACATAATTACTACTATTAAAAAAACTACATAATTGTAAATGTCCCCAGTGTGGGACAAATAAAGGATATCTTAATATTCCAACTTGTGACTTTCAAAAACCTGACTTCCCCACGCCCCCTCATAATTTTCTTGAAAAAATTGTCACAGGATATCGCTTTTTTCCCTCATCCAACAAATCTGACTGTGTCACACGTCTCCCTCATAATACGATACATTTTCCTTTTTTGACGGATTATTAAGATTTTTTTCTTTCAAAATTGTTTTTAAATTTTGTCTTCATGGTACTGTGACATTTTCTTAGAAATATGACATTGTCACAGAAAATCAGATTTTGTTTTTTTTTAATTCACAATGCATTAACTTTCTGTCAGGGAAAACATATTTCCTTCATAATGGCAAGTAAGGTTTTGGCAGTCCAATAATACATTCATTATTTTTGCCATGGAGTTTTTTTCTTGTAGTACAACAAAATTTTATCATAAAAAATCCAAATTTTTCCTCAAAAATGCTAGAAATGACTTGTGAGGCATATTTTTCGAGAAATGTTTGATGGAAGTCCAAATCTGAACACTTTAGATTCTCCGCTGTGTGTTTGAACGTACGCCTTGGCTTTCGTTGGACTCGAAGCAGTCCATATAGTTGGAGCCTCGGATGCTCCAGGCGCTCAAGAACTTGAGCAGATTGATCTTGACCGGCGTCTCCACGAAGACGAAGTAGTTTTCCGACATGCCAAAGCTGTGAACGTAGGCGGGCTTGAACCTCTCGGCGCTGGGGAACTGCACCACCACCTTGGACTTCTCAATGGGGTCCGATTTGTCTGAGGTGTGACATGGTGTCAGGCGGAAATAAAAGTTTACAAATAATCATGTCTGTCACATTAAATGTTGGCCTGCAACGAACAATTATGTTATGAACCGATTTATCTGTTGATTATTTTGGCGATTAGACGACACCCCGCCCTCCCTGCTCCATAACAGGAAATTGGGAAAAATTTAGATCATCCATTTTCAAAGTAAAAGTCTGCAAAAGTCTTATTTTGAAAAAAAAAAGACAAATAGTCTGCCGAAATGGAGAACAACTGAAATCTGACAATATTTACTGCCGACACCCTGAAATTCTGAGCATTTGGACATTTTTCATTTATCAAAGTCTCTAAATGATTCAACGATTATCAAAAATATGTTTCAATTAAATTGGTAATCAATTACTTGTCCGGTAATTGATGAATCGTTGCACCTGTAATTAAATGCAAATGTGTTGAACTTCAACACAACTGGAGCATAACTATGAGAAGGAGCCCGAGCACCACATGTTGCGACCCCTTCGTCTATGTACCGTGAATGAACGCAAACCTTTCTGCGTGGGCGGAATCCTGACAATATTGTAGGCCAACGTGGCTCCTTTGCCCATGCAGTTCCCGATGTTGTACACAGTGCCGTCCCTCTCGATGTGGGGGTGCGCCGTCACGCCGTTGATGTTGATATAGTTGCACATGTCCACCTGGGGGGACAAAAGGCGAGCCTTTTTCAATTTGAACAAGAGGGCCGCTGCATCTGATCCCTGCACGACACGGCGCAAACCTTCTTCAGTGTCTCCAGAGTGTCGGGGTCCACCCTGGTGATGTAGTTGGTTTCGGTGACGGCGTAAAAATCTTCTCCCACCGGGTAGACGTTGACCAGGCAGTTGTCCGTCACCTCCACACCCTTGAAGTAAGAGAAGAACCTACGCACAGGTTTAATGGACAGTCAGCATGTAATCGCTGAGGGAGAGTGATGTTGGTACCTGTACCTGTTTTGCGTTACTAAGTAACGTGTTGCAAGTAATCGGTCAAGTAACTTAAGTTACTTTTGAAAGGAAGTAGTCAGTAAAGTAAGAAAGTGACTTCGCCTCTGGTGACTGTTGCAACACTGCTGTGGGGGAAAGCAGAAAGTGTCGTCTCCATACCTGGAGAAGATATTTTTGCAGGGGTCGGGATAAGCAAACGTGCCAAATTCGGTGATGACCACGCGCTTCTCTGTGATGGCCCGCACATATGCGTCGGTTTTGACAAATCTGTAAAGGACAAAAGCATTGTCAATAACGCTCCCAAAGGCATTCTAGTCCTAAAAGGTACATTCAATAGTTGTGAGCCACTGTCATATCATGCCATTTGAATATTACCGCTGCGCATTGACAACTAAGTTGAATTTTGATTCAACAAATGATCATCTTCCAAGGCATCTTACTTGCGAAAGTAGGTGACTTGTCCGTTCTTAAAGTCAAACTTGTGCATGAGTGCCTGACCATCAAAGAGGTGATAGAAGGGCTCGTCCCCCACCTCAAAAAGACCCGGACCCAAACGCAGAAGACTTCCCCTCAGAAAGGAAGGAATCCTTCCTGGTGGAGGGAAAAACAAAAACAAACAGAACATTCAGGCAACAGAGTGCTTTGTCTTTATAGTACGTGATATTTAAAAAAAAAAAAATTGGAAAGAAGCACAAAAAGGAACCTATGACTGTTGCTGGAAGAGGCTCGGCAAGCTCCTCGCATGTCTCGAAGATCTTCTTGTAGCCGCCGGCTGGGTGCTCAAATCTGGTTGCGAGCGTGAAATCAAATCGACTCGGATCAAATTGAAGAAAGCACAATTCAATCTATTCACCTTTCAGTTAAATCCCTCAACGTTCAAGTTCACATACCATAATTGTAATTGAGTAAGTGAATACATTTACCAATGACATAGATTAACTTGATGACAGTAAAACACATTACAATTCAATTCATTCAAGGGGATAGTCAAGTACAAAAAAAAAAATCCTTATAAGAAGACGTTCTACGCAGCCCCACTAGTCTAAACATGGCATTCTGGTTCATATCGCATTTGTGAAATATGAATTAAGCAGCAACATTTTTGTATTTTTGTCCACCTCAGGGGGTTGCCATTTTGATACTTTCTTTCAACTGAAAATGATATTGCGGTGCCTCGGGGCGCAGGTAACGGCCAAGAACGGCTCACCTTGCAGATGTCACATGACCAAAACCAGGTTTAAATCAAACATAATTAAACCCATAAAAATAAATTAACCCCAAATTATCAGAAATTACTGCACAATAAGATTGAATGACGTTTAAATTAGAACAAATTAACCCTTTCAGGGACGGCGCTTACTACGGTGAACAGCTGATCGTATTATCAGATCCTCCCAATGCGTTTATAATGAGGATCCGGTATGCATGGAGTTTTGCTATTCTAGGACAGCCCGATCGTTTGCCCCTCGCAAAAAAACTGGAGCCCAATGTAATGACATTTTAATCCCTTCAAATTAAAGTCATTCAATATAATTTCAATTATTTGCAGGAAACACCTCAGTCACCTTGTGGAAATCAAAACAAGGTTTAAAAAAGAAAAAAAAATGAATCTGCTTCAATGGCAACTGACCTGCTGACCATGTCTCCGCTCTGTCCTGGTGAAACGGATCAAATGAAACTCTCGACAAGGCCAAGTTTGTGCTTTCCGCCAGACCGGAGCTGCGTATTTATCCGTCCAGTGCCCCCTCGCAAGCTGTGTTGTCAAGCTTCTTTTTTCGCCCGGCCTAGCTCGCTTTGATTGTGGCCAATCAGGTTCAAGTGTGAACAAGAATCCTATTGTGTCGCGAAATATCCCGTGCTGGATGTCTCAATTGCAGGCCTGCTTGAAGCCGGATTTGTGACAGAAAACATTCTTAATTAGTAATGTGTCGCAAAAGGGTTGTTTTTTTTTTTTT
>NW_017805540.1:3924525-3966952 GCF_001891065.2 Hippocampus comes
ATGAATTCTCTAGATTGTATGGAAAGCTGAGTTTTTCTGTGGTTTAATATCAACTTTAAGTTTGTATAGTTATGATTTTACCAAAAGGTGTTTTCCCTATTTTATATTTATATATATTTAAAACTACTTTTTTTCTAAAAAAAAAAAAAGTATGATACCTTTTCCTTGAAAATAAGCCTGTTTTTGTCAAAAACATGAATTTCTGAAAGGAAAAAAAACCTTTCTTGAACTTTACTTTTTTCTCCCAGCTACTTTTTTTTCTTGAAAATATATGTCAGTTTTTTCTCTCTAAATATATATTTTTCCTCCAAAATACAAAATTGACAACGTTTTCAAAAATGTATTCTTTTTCAAAAAACTAAAAAAAAAAAATCTTCTAATAAAATTACAACCTTAATATAGTGTACCGGTAATTTTATGTATTTTTAGACTGAAAATTAAAATGGTTAACAAAAAAATATGTGAATTGCAGTTAACTTAATTATTTTCACACTTGAAACATTAGTAAAACAAACAGTGGGTTAAAATATTGCCTGCACAGGTTTTTGGTGGGCTCAAGAGAAATTGGCTTCTTCAAACTTCAACTTGGGTTTCAAACAAAGGTTTGCTTGACTTTTTTCGTGTGTCCTGCCATGATGAACGTGGTGACTGAAATTTGTGTCAATTGATAAAACTGGTGCAGGATGCCATTTGTGTGTCATTCTCCGTGCCCCACAGGACACCCTGGTGCTCGGGTTTGGAACCAAAATGTTCAATCAAGCTGTTGCTGACTTGATACGTTTGGACCAGAGGTTCTTGGATGTAAAATGCGATAATTTGCTTTTCTCGGTGCAGTTCTAATCTAGGTGTACAGGGGATTATGCTGGACAAATGCCGCATTGTTCATACTGAGGGTGGGAAAAAAATATCATGAGTGAAAAGAGTTAGTGATGCTTAGTCATCGTACCACATTATTTTTTTAAAGGCTTTTGGTGTCAAATTAAAATATACATAATGCGGGTCAACACAAAGTCAGCAACTACTCAACCATCCATTTTCTAATCAGTTTATCCTCACGAGTGTCGTGGGCATTCTGGAGCCACTCAAGTCAACAAAGACTGTAGATACCATTTTACATCTTAAGATGTGTTTCTCAACCCAGAGTAACACAGGTGGAGTTAGGTATTTCATCCTAATTCAAACTCTAATTTCTTTAGTGTAGTCTTTCAAGAGAACATGCAGAGCTGGAGGGAGCAGAGATGAAGATGTAGAGGTTCTCTTTGGGAGTGACCAGGTTGGATAGGATCAGGAATGAGTACATCAGAGGGACAACTCATGTTAGTGGTTTTGGAGAGAAAGTCAGAGAGGCCAGACTGAGATGGTTTGGACATGTCCAAAGGAGAGAGGGTGAATATATCCGGAGAAGGATGCTGAGTCTTGAACTGCCAGGCAGGAGGCTGAGAGGAAGACCAAAGAGGAGGTTAATGGATGTAGTGAAAGAGAACATGAAGGTAGCTGGTGTGAGAGAAGAGGATGCACAAAACAGGGTTAGATGGAGGCAACCGATTCACTGTGGCGACCCCTGAAGGGAAAAGCCGAAAGGAAGAAGAAGAAGAAATCTTTAAAGAGAACTTCATTTTTAATGATGATGAAAAAATATTGGACAGGAGGGCACCTCGTTAGAATCTATTAGTACATAAATTGAAAAGATTTTTAAATGGCACTAAAGCGCTGACGGCGCAGACATGATGTAGGTACAGTATTTCGTCCTGGTGTAGTCGCCGAAGTTAGCGATGAAAGATGGCCGACCTTCTGCGCCAGTGTGACTCACATCGTGCAACAGTCACGGTCGTGTATAGTCAGACCTTGTAAAACAGACTTTTCCATGTGAATACCATCCTCCATTTTCCAGTTGCATGCACGCGTACTGGTGGTGCGTTTATAACACCGGAATTCTAGAACGTCATGTCGTCACATAAGATTTGCAGAAAGAAATGAGCAATAATTATGTTTTTCCCCAATTCGAGTATTTTGAAACATCAAAGTAATGAAATGTAAATTTCCTTCCAGTTATCTTTCAAATGTACATACACGAATGACTTTTCGTAACAACACAGACACTAAATGCGTTTTGGTCATCGAGTCGTGCACACATGAGCACGCAACATGACGTTGTGTTACTCTTATTTTGACGTTCTCGGGTTCAAGATCCCTTGTGAAAAACGTTTCCACCGCAGCCGAACACAGCAGACCCATGGGACGTACCAAATTGCATTGACCGAATGCGAATTAAGCACTTCCGATTTCCCACCACAACTTGAACGCATCATATATTCCCCAACATGGCCGCGAAATGGTGGTAGTCTGTTGTTGTACCAGTTAGCACCAAGACAGCGAAAATCAAATTAATTCGCTTTTTGAACCACTCTACGGTCACTTTAACGGTGACTAAGTCACAGCTTTCGACGGCAGCGTTGCTTATTAATTGAAAAAGATGAGTTACACCACGAAGGTAGTCCAGGTGACTAACGTGTCGCCGAGCACAACGTCGGAGCAGATGAGAACGCTTTTTGGCTTCCTGGGAACCATTGAAGAACTCAAGTTATTTCCACCAGAGTGAGTCAACAAACCGACGGATTGAGTGCTTCATTCTCATGGGGACATATTTTGAGGCTATGTGGTTAGCTTGCCGTTATAGCCACGTTGAAGCGCGACACAAGGCCTAGCCCGCTAACGCGACCTGTGAAGCCTGGCTAGCTAAATCGCTCGGCTAAATGTCGCCTTCGAAAAGACGTTTTAGTAATCGTTGTTGGCTTTTAAAATTAAATGTAGTTTGCCCTGTGAATTAGTTGTCAGTATATAATGGCGTTATCAGTTGGCTGTGAAACAAACCGGTAAACAGATTTACATATGTAAAATCCAGAGCCAAGGTCGTGGTGAAGCATACATGCATTGTTTTAACTCAATGTAATGAGACGCATTGGCAAAAAAAAAAAAATCAATACGCACATGTATTTAATACTGAAGTTATCGTTTTCTGATTCCATAAGGAACAATGCAAGTTCAACAATGACGTCATAGATTTAAAACGCTGCATTCTCAATGGCAGATAAAAAAAAAGTCACACAAAGATGGACTAATGCACAGTTATTTCAGCATTCTCATATTTGCCTTTGGAGATTGCTATGTTTTTTTTTCCCCAAGAAGCACATTGAACCCTATGCTATTTGCATGCCCAATTTACCCTCCCCCTTCCAATAGCAAAACCTTGCTCGAAACGGAAGCTTCCTTAAAATGTTTATTTCCTCCTTCAACTGTTTGAACCCCAATGATACCACAAACTATGATCCTGAATCATATTAATATCCTTTCATATATGTTTTAAGCGCTTCTACCACAAAACGTGCAACACTTGATCATACTTCCTTGGTGCTACAAGATGCCAATGCACTACATTTATTTTAGACCGAGCTTTGGTATAAGCACCAAAATGGCGAATAGACAAGTCATTCAACACAATCAGCAAATTTGTGAATATGTGTGGAATATTTGTTGTCTAAGAGGGAGGTATGTTACACATACAGCACATTTGACAATAAAGTTGTACTTGATTTTTGATAACATCCATGTTTCACATCTCCCAGGGTGAATTACCCGAAAGTAATATGTCACAGAATGATGTTTTGCTCTTTATGAATTGACTGTTTTCCCCCTTTTTTGCAGTGACTCTCCTATGCCAGTGACATCACGTGTGTGTTTTGTGAAGTTCCAGGAGCCCGAGTCTGTTGGCGTGTCCCAACATCTGACCAACACTGTTTTTGTGGACCGAGCACTGATTGTGGTCCCGTTTGCTGAAGGTTTGTGTACTCACAAAAATCTTTGACTCAGAAGTCCGCTCATTAGTTAACCACATGCGTGCGTATTCAGGTTAGATGTAATCGAGATTATTTTGGTGTACTGTACCAATGCAATTCCATGACTCAAAAAATCCATTGCAGTATACCAAAATTTGGGCGGGAAATGAGTTAGTTTAAAACTGTGGGTTCTGAATTCAATCATATGCATTTAAGTTCTCCCCCCATACCAGTCTATCCTCTGTTAAACTTCTCTCTGTCATTTGTGTGTGCGTGCGTGTGTGTGTGTGTGTGTGTGTGTGTGCATGTGTGCGCGTGCGCGAGTGGGTGTGTGGTTTTGTAGTGAAGAAGTCAAAAGCAGCCCCTGGTTGATGGCTGAAAGTGGTCCTCTGCCTGCCAACAGGGGACTGATTGTGGTCCCGTTTGCTGAAGGTTTGTGTACTCACAAAAATCTTTGACTCAGAAGTCCGCTCATTAGTTAACCACATGCGTGCGTATTCAGGTTAGATGTAATCGAGATTATTTTGGTGTACTGTACCAATGCAATTCCATGACTCAAAAAATCCATTGCAGTATACCAAAATTTGGGCGGGAAATGAGTTAGTTTAAAACTGTGGGTTCTGAATTCAATTATATGCATTTAAGTTCTCCCCCCCATACCAGTCTATCCTCTGTTAAACTTCTCTCTGTCATTTGTGTGTGCGTGCGTGTGTGTGTGTGTGTGTGTGTGTGTGCATGTGTGCGCGTGCGCGAGTGGGTGTGTGGTTTTGTAGTGAAGAAGTCAAAAGCAGCCCCTGGTTGATGGCTGAAAGTGGTCCTCTGCCTGCCAACAGGGGACTATAAACATTTGCAAAAGGCCAGGATGCATTCAAGCACTACCCCTCTCTTATTTTGTCCTCTATTGTGTCTCTCTCCACTTTTTTTTCCTTAAATTAACTCCCATCTTTCCTAGGTGCTTTAGAGCTAAGCGCTAGGTAATATGTAAAGTTACGGAATTGCTCAAACGTGGACCTATCCAACATTTGGACAAAGTATACCGAAGGGCGCGCCCACACTTGGTTCCTTGTTCAAGCGTGTTTTTGTACCCTTTGAAAAGATGAAAATGACATCAGGCATGACAGCTGATGTTCAGAATCTCTCACGAGTGCTGGGGCACAAGCTTGACACGATTCCTTCATTCTTCCTGCTAGTTACGAATGAGAACTACCACCGTGCATAATGGTATGAAGCAAACGTGCCTTAGGAGCACTCTGGCCCATTGGTGGGTGCACTGCAACAGTATTGGAAGAAGGATCCTCATAGTAAAGTCAAATATGCGTACAAAAAATGTGATGGAATTTTAAACAAAGTCGTAATTAAGAAAATAGCAGCAAATAGTTGTTTGGTTTTGTTACAATAAAATGTAACATAAAAAAATAAAATTATTCATCTGAAAAAAAAGAAACTAGTCAAAATCATGGGGGGGAAGGTTGTAATTTTGTAGGAGTAACATGAGGTATGGGGAAACATTAGAATACGGTCAAAGTATCTCAAAAGTAGATTTCATTCAATTCAGTCGGAGTCTGTGAAAGAAATCACACTAATGTGACTAGTTGTAAATTGAAAGGGATATTTATCACAAGACTAAAGTAAAAATAATTGTTTTAAGAGAATACATTTTTTTCCTTAATTATTTTTAACCTTTGTCTCGAAACACACTGCTTTATTTTAGATTAATTTTACAACATTTCTTTTTCTTTTCAATCTGGCCCTGGCCTTCAGTTAATAATGATCATAAGGTAAACATTTCTGACTGTCGTGCAGTGTCGCATCGTGAGGTGTAGGCGTGCTTGGGGACAGTCTGTGACGGCGGGCACAGTGAACGCACCCTACAAGTATCCCAGGAAGGCTCCAAAATTCACACTTGATCATGAATTTATGCGTGCCAAAACAACTCCGTAATTAGTTATTGACATAGATCCTTGTCTACTTCCACCGCGCACTTGGAATGCAAAAGAGGTTGGATGAGAGCCGCCGTAGTCGTTGAGAGCACTTGCATAACAGTCTGCATCTGAGACGGCTGCCGAAATGCCTCACTGGACGTTGCTACACTGTGTAATATTTAACAGTGGTCTTCTTTTTGTTGTTGTGTTTTACAGTTGTTTTTCCCTGGCTCAGCCAGTCCCGCAGGCTGAAACGCTCCTGCAGAAAATACCACCCGACTTAATTTGTCTCCTGCAGCCATTTTCTCCCCCACCCTCTCTCTCTCTCCCTCTCCAGTGTGCTCTTTTTGTTTACATGTTGTTGTGTGTGTGTGTGTATGTATGTGTGTCAACGATGTCTGGAGATTGAAATGAATTAAACAGGGTTTTCTGTTGGGGGGGGTGGGGGGGCACTTTGGGATAAGCAGCCAGCGTCATGCATTTTCTAAACTACTTTATGCAAGAATGACATTCAAATACAGAAGACAAAGCCTGCCAGAGCCAAGGCCTAAACCCAATTGAGAATCTGAACTCAAAAAGATGCCCTCGCTATCTGGCTCGTTTGTAGTTCTGGTTTAGATCAGTTTTCGACAGTCCCGACGCGCGTACTTTAAAAGGTACAAAGTACAGTGGTCCTGACTGAAGTTTTTCAAACTGGAAACTTTTGTTGGTTCTTTTTGAGCGTTTCTGGTGGTAGTGAACTCAACAAGCAAAACAGAGAATTACATGTTGTGTGTTCAATACCACAACCTCTCAAGCTTTGCTTTAAATAAATCTGTTTGGCTTAATGCTAACACTGTGCAAAACAGCATAGGCAGGCTAATACATTGGTGTTACTGATCACAAATATTTGAGCAATACTTGTCGCCCATATAACACTTACAGGCATATATTCTTTATGTGCTGTGAACATTAACTATTATGTTTGTTACTGTTAACTGTCGCCGTCTTTTTTCTAAAATATTCAGACCTTTAAAAGGCATTGACTCCATGAATCTAAAGTCAAGGCCCTTACATTTTTAACACAAGATTTTGTGATTTTTAAATAGTCTCTAGGCTCAAAATCAATGAACATTACTTAATATCACACAATTGTATAGCAAAACCAACAAAATGGTGTGGTTTTTAGTTGGCACTCTAGAGAACAGGTGAACAACATTTATCTACGGAAACAACTTTGGATAACCTGACATGGAGCACAACATGAAACATAAAATTGTGCGAAAAAAATTCAAATGGAAAGCCATAATCTCACGTAGGAAAGGAACCCTGTGCCAGACTTTGCCGAATTCCGATTTTGGTCCAAATTCTTTGTGGCAAATTGAGGACCCCCTTTTGTGTTAGCCCGCCTTCGGGAGCCCACCGGTGCCTGCTTATTATTTGACATCTCTCATGGTCAAATTGTTTGCTTTTGAAATATTTACAGGTTCCACATTACATGGGCATGTGTGTGCGCACGCGTTCTTTTGCTATAATACTTAACTCAAGAGCTTGAACCAAAGTAAAAGGAAGGTTGCTAAATACTTTTGACTGACAACGTTTTGACTTTCATTTTGCCTTGAGTAGTTGAGTGTAATAGATGCAATGACAGGTAAGCAGAAAAAAATGTTACAGCAGGTTGATGCTGCTGCCGCCATGTGGTATATTTCACTGTGATGTGCACATTTATTTATTTTCCAATTTATTTTGGAGACATTGTGTCAGACTACTTGCCAACCGCCCTAAAATTCTCTCTGTTGTTTGTATCTCCGATTTTTTTCTCTGTGTGTGCTTTTTAGTAGCGAAGGCGCCGTGAGTGAGTCGCTTGTTTGAGTAAACCGTCTAAATGAAAACTCACTGCCCATTGGAGAAGAGCTGGGCTTGCTCACGTTTGGTTCATGACTTAGCAAACACGTTCAGGTGATACATTCTTGGCAGTGTTCATTGGACTTAGTGTGATTGTATTGCCAGCATTAGTTTGTGTCACTGCAATCATTGTGTTCAAGTCTGCACACCCTTGGAAGGTAAAACCTCTCAGTGTGAAGCCACTTTTCTTGGACATGTTTGAGGCGCACGCGGTCGCCGCTTCCCGTCCTGACGCCGTCTTGTGTTCTCTACAGGATCCATCCCGGACGAGGCCAAAGCGTTGTCTCTGCTGGCGCCGGCCAACGCCGTTGCGGGCATCCTGCCAGGCGGAGGACTTCTGCCCACGCCCAACCCCATGCCCAGTCCTGCTGTAAGACGGCGGGGACCACTTCTTTTGCTGGCGATCCGTTTCACTCATCGAACTAACCGTCATCTTCTCTGCTCAGATGGGAGCGAACCCGTTCGCCGGTCTTAACATGGATGCCATGACAGCATTTGGATTCCCAGGACCCAACATGAACCCTCAGGTGAGCGCGCACTGCAACGTAGACAGCTACATTGCAATAAAATAAACACTTTATTGTAGTAGTTCAGTATAAGAAGTGAAAAGTCACATGGATTCCCCACCCACAGTTACAGTCAAACCTCGGTTTTCGAACGTCTCGGTTCTCGACCAAAAATTTTGCGTTTTTTTATGCCTTGGATGACGAACAAATTTCGGTTTTCGAACAAACTGAGCGCACTTGAATGCACCACTTGACTCTTCTCACCTTCCTTACACGAGGAAATGATGCTTCCTCGGGGAGACGAGGAAGTGACGCTTCCTCGTCTACCCGCTCTTTTAAAAAGAGCGTGGTTTCGGTTTTCGAACAATTCGGTTTTCGAACAGCCTTCTGGAACGGATTATGGGTGAAAACCGAGGTTTGACTGTATTTTTAAAAAAATAATTTCGACAACTATAGCTTGCAGCTAACAAAAATCCCCAAAGTCACCAAAGAAATCATATTGCAGAATCACAATGATTCCCACCCGCCCATTTGCCGATATAAACAACACTGCATCTCTTCCTCATTATGCCTGAGCCAGATAAATTGATTTGATTTTTTCCCTGCCATATCTGCAACGGTAAAAATCATAAACATTACTTTGACACACGTAGGACACTTTTATTTTAATAAACACGGCATGCTTGGATGCAAAACACTCAACAGTATTTACCTGTTTGTTCCATCGACGTCATGGCTCCGACTAGCAGGGAGAAAAACCACATTCGATCAATTTCTTCTTCGGTAGTTGCTTCAGGTCTTTCCTGTGCACTGCTGTTGATGTAGCGCTTCCATTGTGGCCCAACGCTGCAACTGCAGTTAAAATACCCTCGAACATCATGACAACGTACCTCGAGGGACATCACTAAACTGTACATTTCATGGTAGTTTGTTGGAACCATTTCCAATAAAATGGCCGCCAACTACAATGTATGGACATTTATTGACGTAAAAACATGAACCTGTAGTACAATCTTAACATGCCAATTACAAACATGTGTATACAGTATGAAGAAAACACTCAATTGGCAAAAAAGTGCCTTCTCCAGTTCAGGATGTGCCGCAGGAAAATCCCTGCAAAATCTGGAACAAATAATGTAACCGACGTACTTTAGACTACAAAAATGTTGAGTGGCTCAATCCAGTGCCCTCCATTTTGTCTCAATGGCTTCATGACATCATTCATCAAGTTGACACAAAGGTTACAAGTCTTGATCATTATCAATTCTGAGCATTTGACATTTCCTGCAAGCAAATCAAAGACGACATCACGTTACGGCATTGCTGCAAGATCAGAGAGACTCATTGGGTTGCTCTTATGTCACCCCTTATGATGCCATCAGGGGGCACACTTGCTAGCTGGTTTGTGTTGCGTTAATCCTAATCGTCTATTCTTTTTGTACATTTGTGTGTTGGCAGGCTGCCGACCAGCTGCTGAAGCTCATGGCCGATCCTCAGTAAGTAGACGTCAAAGTGTCAGTGTGTGATACTTTTGTTTTTCCATGCAAACTAACACCTGGTGGTGCAGACTCAACCCGCTGGCTGCCGGTTTCAACCTGAGCGCCGGCCTCAAAGCCGACGCCGCCAACAAGGAAATGGAGGAAGCCATGAAGCGAGTGCGAGAGGCGCAGTCGCTTATTTCTGCCGCCATTGAACCCGGAAGTAAGTCTACAATTGGATTTTCTTCTTCTTCCTCATTGCTTTGCCAGTGGCTGTCTTCTCACATTGGTATTATGTCGCTCCACTAGACGAAAGCCGGAAGAAGCGTTCTCGGTCCAGATCCAGAAGGAGGCGCTCGCGATCCAGGTCCAGACGCAGGTACGTCGTGAGAACCACAAGAAATGGAAGAAACACCTTTCTGAAGTGGATGCTTGCTTTTTTATTTGGTGGAGCGGGGGGAGTTGTGAAAATAAGAGGTAACAATGGCAACATTGCAGGCGAAGCGGCAGCAGGTCCAGGCGGCGCTCAGTTTCCAGAAGCAGGCGACGTTCCAAAAGCCCTCGGAGGAGACGGAGCCGCTCCAGAGACAGAGGCAGGCGCTCCAGGAGCAGGTCCAGGTAAATGCACGTCATACACACCGTGCTAAAAATAATCACCCGTTATATCTTCTACACCAGTGTTTTTCAACCCCTATGCCGCGGCACACCAGTGTGCCGCAAGACATTGTCAGGTGTGCCGCGGGAAAATATCCAATTTGTATGCCTGTGCAGTCTATCGCCCAGAAAGTAATCGTGTAGTACCCTCCCATACCGCCAGGGAGCAGCAACAGCTAGCCAATTGCCTTGTGTTTAGACGAGAGACAAGCGAATTTGTGACGCATGAATGCAGGACGACGGTGAAGCAATAAATATGAAAGATGAGAAAATACTTTTTTCTTTGTGTTCATTTGATTCCAATTCAAGCTGTTATAATGTCATTCTTCAATGCTAAAAACGGTTATAGTAAGAATATAACACATTCATTATTCAAATAAGTGTTTTTTTTTTCACATTTTCAGCTAGTGCTGTCCCGCGAGATTTTTCCACTGAAAGAAGTGTGCCTTCGCTCAAAAAAGTTTGAAAAACACTGTTCTACACGATACAAACACCAACCTTAAACATCTCATCAGAAAAATAATACAAATGACTAAATATGGCGCAAAATAAAGCATGTTCCCAGGATGTCTTTGCACGCTTTCGTATTATTCTTTCCCTCAATCCTGACTATTCTCTCAGTTTCTACCGCTAAAATAATCCCCACAGCATGATCCTGTGACCACCATGCTTCAGGGAAGGGATGGCACCATTGTGTTTTACGGCCACTTTATGCCATTTGCAATTCTTGCCAAACAATCAAACGAACCACTGCCTGAAGCAGTCACGTGATCCAGCCGGCCAGCGAGGCGTAACGCGTCACGAGTTTTGCCCAAAATGAAGCGCGCCTCGACACACGCTTCGTGGAAACGCCCCTTACTTGACCCAAGCCTCAGAGCCTCTGCACATTTGTCCCATCACGACTTAAAACACCCAATGTTCCCAGCAGAGATCGTAAGAAGGAAGAGGCGCTGAGAAGGAGGTCCAAGACGCCGCCTAAGAGTTACAGCACCACTCGGAGGTCACGCAGCGTCAGCCGGTGAGTGGCGGGACACTCCTCAAAGCTTTGACTTTTATAAGCCGCGCTCACGTCGTTTTGTCTTTGCTCTCATAAGGAGACGCAGACGCAGTCGCAGCGCCAGCCGCTCCCCTCCTAAGAAGTCACCCAAGAGGAGGAGCTCCAGATCTCCATCTCCTCGCAGGTTAGCAAAGGGGGGGAAAAAATCGACATCACGCTTGGATTTCGTTCAGCAGATGGCTAACCAGTAGGCTTTTGTTATCTTTGGCCAAGACACAAGAAGGAGAAGAAGCGTGACAAGGAGCGAGAGCGCCGCAGCGACAAAGACCGAGGACGAGAGGAGAGGGAGAGGTCCACCAGCAAGAAGAAGAGAAGCCGGGACAAGGACAAGGACAAGGAAAGGGAGAGGGAGAGAGAAAGGGAGAGGGAGAGAGAGAGGGACAGGGAGAGGAAGTCTGACGTAGGAGACAAGGGAGACATCAAGGTAAGAGCAAACAAAGTCGAATTGTTACTCACTTTAAATTTGACCTCTAATTCTAGAAGGAAAAAGAATACACTTTGTTCCATTCACGTCAATGTACTTTACTGCAGCCCAGGAAACTATCGACAGAAATAAGCCGATTTACTTTTCTTTTTTTAATAGATGTGACAATTTAAGTCGATGACGATGATCAATCAAAAATGATGGGGCCATCTTTGCACATTTTTCTTTTTTTTAAGTTAAAGAAATACTAAACTATTGTAAAACAGTCAAGACATATCTCTATTGTTTTAAGACTTAAGAGTCAAGGTAATGACAAATAACGATGTCTATATATGGCATTTTGACACATCAGTATTTTGTTATTTTTATAAACTGCCGGCCGAGAAATTTTTACAGTGGCTACTTCAGGGATTTTTTTATAAATTTTTTAAATTCAGCCCCTTTGCCAATTTAGGTCCTTGGGCTGTGTACCCATCCCGAGCTCTCGGAATTATATTTGTCCAAATATCAACAGCTGCATCAGCGTCAATGGTCGGGCCCTACAAAAAAGGCAACTAAATGTGTTTGTTGTGCGCCTCAGATTACGAGGGATTATGACGAAGAGGAGCAAGGCTACGACAGCGAGAAGGAGCGTCAGGAGAGGAAGGCGTCAGACTACTCTGATTCGGACTACCCGCCCCAGTTCGCAGACGGCAATGGCGACTCGCGGCAGGCCAACGGTGACGAAGATGATGATGATGATGACGACGATGACGACAATGCAGACGTCCATGAGGATGACATGGATGTCAGCGATTAAGCACACTGTCTTCCACTCTGTCCCGCTCGATCCGGCCAAATGTGAATCGTGATTCAAAGAACAAAGAAAAAGAACATTTTCCCCATCGTGATTTGCTTCTTTTTCCACCCGTCACGTTAGCGTGCTGATGCTTGTCACATTGAAACTGGAAGTCCAAGTTGGAAGTTGTTGCTTTTTTTCTCACATTACGCTACAATTCATATGCATTCTTTTTGGTAGGCTCTCCCTTGTCCATGTTAGCGTCTTATTTGGAAATGTTTGTTTTATCAAGGATTTCTTTTATATAAATAAAAACCGTTTGGTAAATGCTGTTTAGTATGTTTTTTTTAAGTGGCACCCTCTGCTGTACACTACATGAAATTAATCTTTCCATTTTTATCTTCCTTGCGTGTATGTATGTATACATTTTAAGCAACCTGGTTTATGTATTTTTAAAAATCCTTTATGAAATTCATCTGTTGACTGACGGAAATGTATCAACCAACTAAAGTAGCAAAATTGCACCGACTAACATTTCGAGCAGGGGTGGCCAACTCGCGGCTCTTTGGCTGGTTTCATGCGGCTGCTGGGCTTTCACGTGACAATTGTCGAAAACGCCTCGGCGGTGGCACTGCCATTCAAACAACGGCGCTAAGTGCAACAGAATTTACAACGTGAGCCAATCATCGATCCCGCCACTTGATTGACATACAGGGCAACCAGTCAGATGACAACTGAATTTTGACCTTAATGTCACAGCTCATGCACAAACAACTGCGCTAAGTGCAAAGCTAGTCAGCGAATTTCTTCTGATTTTCAGGCAGGGATGCCCAATACGTCGATCGCGATCGACCTGGCAGCGGACTGGTTCCAAGTTGACGGCGAGTGGTGGGAGGAGGAAATTGTTTGGGGACTACCCCCCCCCCTCCCAGTTCTAGTTGAGATGGTATAACCCAAGAGGCGAGGTGCCGCTTGCTACTGTTATTGTCAGTTGCCATTCTACTCTACTAAAGCATCAGTCAAACGCCATCATGTCTTGTGTCTTTATTGGACAAACAAAAATGGGGGGGGGGAGATTTGTGTGTTTCACTTTCTTTCATCTCTGTTGCTCGTCTTGGCGTGTGTGAGTGCATATGCGCACGTGAGCGATCGGGTCGATCGCGGGAGGTTGGTCGCTTCAAAAGTCGATCTTGGTCAAAAACGTTTGCCTTATGTGGCAAGCAATTAGTAAGTAACCCCTGCAGCTCGCATGGAGACAGTGCCTGCTTCGAGTGGCAACAGCGGAATTTGAAGAGGATTGTTCAAGAGAAGGCATGTCACAAGTCCCTACACTAAGGCGCTAAGCAACATGCATAGTAAGAGAAAAACGTTCTTAAATTTTTGTTTTTGGACTTGGTTGAACTGAGAGTTTGTGTGTGTGTGAGACAGTGCACATAATATTCATTGTTGAAAATGACTGGCCTGTGGTCTTAGTACTATAGGAGTCAATTTTTGTCATTATCATGTTGGTGTGTGACATTTACAATCAAACTGGCTCAGCAGAAGTCTGTGTGTGTGCGTCTGTGTGTGTGCGTGTGAGAGGAAGGGATGGGGTGTTTGTTCTCACCGGTTTCAAGCTGCAATCTTTTGAAATAGTGATATCAAAACTGTAATATTTTATTGGAAAAAAAGGCAAGTCAAGAGTCAAGCTTGAATTGATTTTTAACCGACCTTAAAAAACGCGTATTTGTTTTTAGTTATATTGAGAATCGTGGTTTAAAATTAAACTGTTTTATGCTTCGTCCATGTTGGGTTAAACTACATATCCTGAACGGTTGTATGTTGCACAAATGTCTTAAAAAAGAATCTTAACTGTAGTGTCCCAGCAGAGGGCGGTAAGTGTAAGATATCATTTTATTTGTCCTACACTGGGGAAATTTACAGTCTACAGCAGCAATTTTGGGGGATAGAAAGAAGAAAAACAAAGTGTTTGCAAGCACAACAATAAATGTAGATAAAGAGAGGTTTACACAGTTCAATATAAGTGCAATATAATATAGATATATACCGGTATATATATAAGCATATATGCAACTGGTACAAGGTGGCCGTGCTATTTACAATTGTTACCGGTTTTTCACGTATTTTATTTCTTATTTAGCAGCCTGACAGCAGTCGGTAGGAGTGAGCGGCGGTAGCTCTCCTTCTTGCAGCGCGGGTGTAACAGTCTCTGGCTGAAGGAACTACCCAGTGCTATCAGGGCGGGCTGGAGGGGGTGGGAGGGACTGTCCATCATAGATTTTAGCTTAGCTAGCATCCTCCTGTTGCCCACCTCCTCCAGAGCGTCCAGGGAGCAGCCCAGGACGGAACTGGCCCTCCTGACCTGTCGCTCCAGTCTCTTTCCGTCCCTGGCCAAGATGCTGCCTGACCAGCAGACAATGCCATAAATGGATGGCCGTCACTTTTCAGGAGATCCCAAAAGTGGCATTTTATTCTTCAACCTCAAAGAGCACAAGTCATTTTCAACACGTTAGACTGGTCGGTCATTTGTAAAGAAAAATAAACACCACTCATGTGTGGGCTGACCAAAAGTATATATTTGTGGGGAGGGGTGGGAGGACGTGCGATTTACAAAAAATTGTGACGTGGGATGTTACATACCGTATACGTTTGAAGTTTTTCTCTTTTTGTACGGGTGAAAGCCCACTACCATAAAACTGAGCTCAGCGCAGCTTCAACATCGATAACATGAAACAAAAAGATGTTTGAAAATGAAAGTGTATTCAATACACTTTCATTTTCAAACATCATCAAGTCGTCTGATAAATGCATAATCACATAACAGACTTTCATCGTGGAAGTGAACGACAAATTAAGTATCTGTATGATGCTGGTGCTTTATTGAAAAGGAAGGATGAGTGCCAGTAACTTTACAGCTTAGTTTTGTACAAAAGAATAATAACAGACAAGCTACTATCAGCACTGAAAGGTGTTTGAAGGGGTGACAGACTTGTTAAACTGTGTGCCACGTAGTCACCCTCAAACAGTGCAGCTTGACGCCAATGACGGTAAACCTGAAAAGTCTCGCACGCGCTACAATCTTTTGACAAGACAATGGAGAAGACGGTCGAGGAGTAGGAGGTAAACGTGAGCTAACCTGAATGTGGAAAATGAACGCATTTTGGAGGTCAGTTCAAAACATTCTTGCGTATCGTCAACGTATTGCTACACACTGTTAAGTCCATGAGTAGAGAGAGACATATACGTACAGTACATATATGCACAAATGCATAATTAAGCTTAAGTATATAATATAACCGATCATATTTTTGTTTGTTGAGAAGCCAAAACTATTTACAGGACAGTGCCAGGACACTTGATATAAATGAGAAGATGAATTTTAATAAGAATATACTGTGGAGTCCTTTGAGAATAGCAGCATGGAAAGCATTGGTTTGTTTTGGATCCGGCAACAAAATGGCTGCCGCTCAGCTCTCATTTATAACGCAGAAAAGAGATTTCCTCAAATAGTGGCCTCCCCTCTAAGTCTGCCTGTTCACTTGATGCCTCCCTTTTGCTCTATGAGGGGGGGAAAAGTGTAATTATCCCTGTTCATGAAGATTAAAGAGTAAACCTATTTGAAAATTTTTTTGCTGACCAAAACAACAAGACATAAACAGACTGTGGGCTGAAATCAAAGTGCGCAGTCTTACCCACTGCATGTCGTAAACCAGTTTAAGACCAGCTTCATTCCCAACACATGGTCGCTCCACAATCTTCTATGCACAGCTTAAGTCCTTTTTTTTTCTCTTCCATTTCTTTTAAACTCACTCGACATAAATAATGTTGAATATTACTCCCGCTATTTTGAGAAATACAGTATGCTTGTATATATGCACGTAAGGACAGTGATTTGAAGTGAATGTTGTGTTTGCAGGCAGTCAGAGGTCCGGGAAGCGGCTGGGGTCTTCTTTAAAGTCGGGGGGGATGACGAAGAGAGAGCCCTCAAAGTGGTCGTGGTGGAACTCCTGGAAGGTGACGGTGGCCGTGATGGTCGGGAACACGGGGATGTCTGTGCAAAACACAAAGGGGGACGGTGGGGAGTGTTAGCAGGGTTGGTGTGGGACAGAGTTGCCAGGAAAACGGGGACGACGCACCGAGTTTGACAGGAAAGCCGGGGGGCAGTTTCATCTGGACGAACTCCCGCAGCTTGTTGAAGTGCTTGAAGGGAGCAACCACCTCCAACACATTCAGTAATCTGAAACAAAAGCAACACGCTTTTTGACGACAAATGTTTGCTTCATGGGCGGCCCGGTAGTCCAGTGGGTAGCCCGTCGACTTCACAGTGCTGAGGTACCGGGTTCGATTCCAGCTCCGGCCTCACTGTGTGGAGTTTGCATGTTCTCCCTGGGCCTGCGTGGGTTTTCTCCGGGTACTCCGGTTTCCTCCCACATTCCAAAAACATGCATGGCAGGCTGATTGAACACTCTAAATTGTCCCTAGGTGTGAGTGTGAGGGTGGATGGTTGTTCATCTCTGTGTGCCCTGTGATTGGCTGGCAACCGGTTCAGGGTGTCCCCCGCCTACTCCCCGAAGACAGCTGGGATAGGCTCCAGCACCCCTCGCGACCCTAGTGAGGATGAAGCGGTTCGGAAAATGAATGAATGAATGAATGTTTGCTTCATGCTGAGTCATGAATGCTTTTTTTCCTCCCTCTGCATTTTCACTTGCTGCTTTTTTTATTGCTCTTTCCCACTGGCTTGACAGAACTTTCATTCGGGGCTGGTATTGATTAACTTGGATTTCGATCTTTGACGACTACGGATTTTATTTTGGTAGGTTCTTACTTCCTGCTTTTAGACCGATTCCCAGTGACTTGATGGGACCCTGCTCCGGAGCCTTTTGTGAACACTTCGATTTGGATATTCTGTGACAGTTTTTTAATTTTTTTGTAGGTTTCAGCTTCCCTTATTTATTTATTCTGACTCATTCCCATTGGCATGAAAGGAAGATCGGCTGGAACTGTGAGCTCTGATTTTGTGCGACAAATTTATTTTGCTCGGTATTTACTTCCTGTATTCTGATCTCATTCTCGTGGGCTTGAGTCACCAGCTTTTTATGAACATTGATGACTTTGACAAGTCATGACATTTTTTTTTTTAATGACTTTGATTTGGATATTCAGTTGTAATTTTGAAACCTCTCTACTTACTGTTTTTTGTTTTTGTATTTGTTTTTATTCCTCATTCTAATTGGTTTCATTGACCTTTCATACGGAGCAAGTACTGATCAATGTTTTCTGAGAAAAAGACTCAGATTTGGATTTATGTGAAATGTTCTGTAAATATAAATATGTATAATCTGTCAGTGGTTTTACTCCTGTCACTCTCAAACTAGACATTTATTTTTAACCGTAATTACTTCGAGTTGCAAACTCTGTGGCTGTTTCAAAGTGTTCTATATGATTTTATTTTTACTTCCCTTTTTTTCCTTCCCATTCCCAAGTACAGTATTCCCTCTGTGGATATCAGCGCAAATGTACAACCATCAGCAATCTAATTTTAGATGAGGATTTGACACTCCTGTATTAGTTCCGCTTTAGTAAGAGCCATCTCATACCACGCGTGTCAAGTCAAGGATGGGTTACTTACGATTCAATGCCCAGCGGGAAGTCCTGGCTCATGGCTACGGTGGCCTTGAAATGCTTCTTGTTCTCCTTGCACACCAGCTCTCTGCCCACATGAGGAGGCCTGCGCCCACAGGGAGGAGAAACATCACAACATTGTGCCGCTGTTACCAAAAAAAAAAAAAAAAAAAAAAACACCCTCAAATAACGACAACATACTTTCCGTACTCAGCCGTGATGTACTCCTCCCAAGAAATGGTGTTGGGGGCCGGCGCCGAGAGGGACTGCCTCCTCGCGGACTGTGAAAACAGTTGCTATTTGTTGTTTCCAAGTAACCCCCCGGATCCCCCCCAAAAAAATTGACCGTGATTCACCTCAAAGTTGTGCTCGCTGATGCTGCCGCCTTTGCTGAGGCTCTCCATGATGGCTTTGTTCCTGAGGATGTCCTCCTCGCTCAGGTGCTCGCGCCGCTTCCGAGACTCCAGCACCAGGCCGTTGACGGCGTAGAAGTCCGCCAGGAAGTTGCCCACACGCTCCTGCAACGCCGCATCAAAGGCCACGTTTGTCTACGCTTTGCCAAAATGGTGCAATATATATAACGAAAAGAAATTGGAACATTCTATTCACACCGTAGATTCTTTAAATGATTATCGTTATGACCAAAAGATTTTTCAAAAACATACATTTTGAAAATGCCTGGTTTGTTGCCGAGCTGACGAAACAAGCGCACCTGGCCAAAATGCGATTTATTATGAGCACATTAAAGATAACTTGACAACACATCAAATAGTTCATCCGTATCGTTTATGAGTTGTGGATAAACGATTTGAAATAAATGAGCTAATAAAACCGCGTTGGGCTAGTACTCTCTGCAGTTGATGAACTGGAATATACAGTTAGCGTCTACGGCCTTACGGTTTTGTCCTCCCTGAAGAGCCAGCCACTCTGAGTGCGGGAGAATGTGATGGATTTAGTGGACAAGGTGGCCGAGTAGATGTCGCTGCTCATCAAGATGTCCACCTCCTCCTCCGTCTCCATCTCAGACTCCTTTCAAGACACATGCACAACCCAGGCCATCAACTCATGCCGCTGCTGCGTCTCCAGCGGGTGAAGAGTGTCTGACCTCGTGGTGTATTCTTTGGTACACTTTGGCTTCGTTGTCCAGGACCACGAAGGACTGCGAGGGCGGCGCCTCGCCGCTGAAAATGAAGCTGAGGTCTCCGCGCTGACACTTCATGTCGATGAAGTCGATGAGGGTGGTGTCCAACCTACCATAAAGAAAGTAAAAAGCACGGATTGTGTTCTCACTGCGATTCATCGGCATGCCATCAAAACACACTGGTCGATTCGTCTGGCAGATCTGTGCACGTTGTGCATGCAGCGGACACATCACCAAACACCACTTGACCAAACATTTGAGTTGGGGGCCACTTCCCAGAATGGAATGCTGATGGCACTAGTTGGCGAGAGCAAACTTTTGGCTTTGAGGTGCTTATATTGTCTGGCTGTTGGAATGTGAACATTGAAAGTGGCTAATCCCCACACTCGCTGCCAAGTCAGGGAGGAAGAAACTCTGTGACTGAGCAGTGTTATGGAAATTTGCCCCACTGTTCTGTCACAATAGTGCAACATTCCGACTGGCTCACTCCTTTTGAGAAATACGCCGGATCGACTTGGTTGTCGTGTAATTTCACCCTTGACCCAACAATTAACATCAATTTGTCTCAATAGGGGTGTTCACACGGCAACTTTTACTCCGGTGCAGCACTGAGGCTGCTCCCGTAGAGCGTTCACACGTACAATGTGACACCGGTGTAGCCCCTGAAAATAGCTTAAACCGGAGCCAATTTAACCCTGCTCAAGGAGGTGGTTTAAAAATTTACTCCAGAGTAAATGTTCGTTTGCGGGGCAGCACCGATATAAATAAAATTGGACGTGTGAACGCTACGGGGGTAGACTCGCTACGACGCGTGAGAAGAGTTGATGACATGCGGGTATTGAATGCGTTGCTTTCATGCTCTGTTGTATTTCCGTCATCTTTCCTTTCTCTCTCTCATCCTTTTACGGTGTCTGATAGACCACAGCGTTGATTTGTCCGGAGAAGTATAAGCAATGGTTTTTCGATATGTCACAAACAAGGCGGGGAATAGGGAGTACACTTTGCGCATGCGCATGTTTTATTTCCGTATTATTACTATCGTATTGCAGGGCCGCAGAAACTTCCGTGTGAACGCAAGTGGGGCTGCACTAGGGTTAACGCGCTTCTCTTTAGTAAGCAGCTTTTTACGTGTGAACGCTCCACAAAATTTACACCGGTGTAAGATATATCGCAACAAAATACGTCGGTGCAGCACCGATGCAAATGTGTGCCGTGTGAACACCCCTAGAGTGATGAACTCAACTCAACTCAACTGTATTTATAGAGCACTTTCAAACAGCCATCGCTGCATACAAAGTGCTGTACATGGAGCAAATTAACATATACAACAAACAGTAAAGCAAATCGGTAATAAAAACAGTAGAAAGCACCGAACAGCAAAACCAAGAACAATCTAAGTCATGCTGAGTCATCAAGCATATATGTTCTTATTAAAATGCATACATATGAATAAACACCTTGCTCTTCTAATCACCATCTGTGGAGGGATGAATTAAATGCCCCCAGACACGAAGGAAATACCTTAACCCTTTCATGCACCCTGTAACCCGATAACATGGTAACCTGCCCACTGAAAGGGGTTAAACTGATCACGTAATGGACAGTAGATTATTTTATGCCTTACCTGATATTGATGCCCTGCTTGTAGATTTTACAAGTATCAGAGGGAAGCATCCGAGACAGCAGAGGCACTGTGGGGGGGAGAAACGATGCTCGTGAAGTCTTTCCGGTGTTTCCATCACTTGGCCACCATAGAAGCAAAATACTCACCCCAGCTTTGAAAATCCCAATGCAGCTCCAGGTAAAAGTCGCCCAGCTTCAAGGACAGAGAAGAGTTGTGGATGACCGGTTGTAAATCACCAAACAAAAGTGATAATCTGACATGATCACCTCCTGGAGGGCTTTGAGTAACTTTGGCCTTTTGTCCTCCACGCTCTCCCTGGATTGTTGCTTCAGTTTGCGCAGTATTGCCGTGACTGCGAGACAAGAAGCGAGAACCAATTAACCTGTTGACATGCACTTTCACGCCCAGAAGACTCACGTTTGATGGACACTGTCAGAAGGGCTATGCTACATTTCGCACGTTTAACTTTCCAGATGTCACTTCTCCTGTGCTGTGCTTCAGATGTCCACCATCAGATGTCAGAGCAAAGGCAATTACAGACCATCGCCAGATATATATTTATTCATGTGATGGGGGCACTAATGTGAGGAAACCTGGGGAAGTTCAATCAAGACCACATTTTAAAATGAGTACCTCTCTGCCTGCATCCAGGGGAAAAACAAAAACAACGCTATTATTCAGCCCACATTAGCAACAAAGCTTTGCAATCCAGCACTGCATCTGTCAATGATACCTGATTTTGACTGGAGCTCATTTGGACACGTTTTCTTGTAAGTTTCTCAAAGTGCATGCGGACTTTGTATCGGTCTGTCATGGTGAAGAAGGAGCTGAGCCAAAAGGCGAACGTGGCGACGTGTCCAGTGAATGGACTGACACAAGGTAACACCCAGTCTAAAATTTGGTTAAACGAAGACATTTGTGCACTGAAAGTGAATAATATAGGAGGAACAAAGCAATCCCTTTATTCAAGCCCTGCAGTGCATGACTCCAGTACAATTCCAGCGGTTACTTAATCACACGGGGTGGCTGAGATACGCATGGGCAGCGCCGCATTGAACTAATGCAACTCCAGATGCACTGTGGCAGTCAGAGCTGCGGACGGTAATCTGATGACGAGGCCACCGGCTATGGGTGATGATGGAGGACAAACCTGCTGTTTTTTGTTGTTTTTTTTAACCACACATAATCACCCGCCTTTCATTTGACTTTTTCCATAAAAATAGCAAAGGGGAGGCACATGCAAAGCGCCAGCATGCAGGCTACGTTTCAATTATTCACGCTGGACTTTTCTATCTTTAATAACTTGTACAAGATTCACAGCATGAACAGAGAGAAGGCATTCCAAATGCTGTTTACACGTAACGCTTCGTGACGAGCTTCCCGACACTAAGCCGTCATTTGGGCTGCGCTCCAAAGCCGCCTGGATGGCCAACACCAGGATAATAAATGCTCAGATCAAATCCACCAACTAACACGCACAGAGAAGCAACCGACAGGGCTCCTCCATTTCAAGGTAGAGAGGTCCGGTTCTGTAAAATGTCTCTAAGTCAACCATGACTGAGACTGTTGGCTTTAGATAAGGCGCCACGGGGTCCAAGTCAACAATATGAGATTTATAAGGGCCACTGGGACCAAACATCACAACCTCTGTTTTCTTTTCATTGAAATTCAAAAGGTTCAGTGTCAGGCAGAACAAAAGTGGCCTCAAGGAGAAAACATTCTTTTTGCTCACTCAAGACATAGATCTAATTGTCAACCGCATGGCAGTGAAAGCAAACAACTTTTTTTAAGAAGGAGCCCAGGGGCAGCAAATACGATGAAACCAGCCATGGCCCCAAAATTGAACCCTGTGGAACACCATGCGACAGTGTGGCAGAGCGGGACTCAGAGCAAATCAAGGCTAACACAAGACATTCTGTCTGTCAAGTAAGATGTAAGCTACTCTAGAACACTACCGCTAATGCCCACCCGGTGCTTCAAATGAGCCAACAGAAATCTGTGGTCCATAGGTTAAGATGTTAAAGTCTTTATATGTGTGTACCCCACTTTAAAACAGTCAATACGAGCTACAAAGCGGCACACACACGGAGTATTTGATGAAGTGGAGCTACTTACTCATTTGTCTATCACCATAGCTGATGGCTTCTGCCAGAGGGCTCCATCCTTGTGCATTCTTCATCTTAACTGGTGCATTGTGGGCCAGAAGAAGAAGGGCACATTCTAAAAAAAACAAAAACATGGAAACAGATCAGGATTAACCTTTGCATGTACAGACACCCGAGATCATCAAAGTGTGAGCTTTTTATTTGATTCCTGTTCATAACCTGTGTGACCTAAAAATCGCCCGTTTAGAACAAGTATTAAGATGGCTACCGTTTGACCCATTAAATGAATCTCCATTATTTTCGGTGTTCTAGTTACTCTAGCCTTGAGCTATAGATTGCAAGCATCTGTTAATGTCATTTTCATGCCCTCTTACCTTTGTGGCCCAGCATCACAGCCAAGTGCAGAGGGGTATTACCTAAAAAAAAAGACAGTACAGTAATCCATATGACAGTAGAGAACGCTCATTCTATAGAAATTGTGTGTGAAGGTTGATGAAATGACATGGTGTAGAACCCACAGAATTGTTTAAATGTTGGATGGGAGGTTGAAGTTTGAATGGTTTCAATCTGTCATGAAATGTGGAAGGAGTGGGGTAGATACAGTATGTAAAATCGTGGGAATTTGGGGAATGTGATAAATACTATACTCTGGAGAGATCTGAACAGTTTTATAGTTTGACTTGTTCAAAATATAGTTTTTTTAAAAATTGAGAAAAATAGACATTTTGTTTATGTAATTTTGGGATTTTTTTTTTGTCAGGTAGAAATGTGCTAAGTCCCTGCAGTCCAGTTTTTCTGACATGTTACAGACCAATCACAATCACAATGATTTGCATTTTCTGCACTGTCGATGTGAAGTACAGTAATGTCCTGTTTTTGAATGAAGTAATGGAAATTTGACTTGACATGGAAAATGAGGAACAATGAAAACATTTGAAAATTGGGGAATGGACGGAATGTGTGGAATAAAGAATTGTGGTGAACAACAGCGCTCTTCAGCATCATACAATTATTTGTCATGGAGAGAGGATGAAAACAACGAGCTCATGGAATTGTTCTTACCGTGTACGTCTTTCTGGGAGATGCTATGGGTCCTGATGAGGGAGGAGAGCCGTCTCACGTCCCCTTTGAACACGCACTCATGCACCGGGAAATCGTCGTTGGCGAGGATGATCGGATTCTTATTATCGTCGTTGACGACAGACGCGTTGCCGTTCAGGTTGTTGGCATTCAGCTGCTGCTGCTGTTGTTGCAGTGCCGACGGTTTGACCGATTTCACGAAAGCCTTGTTGGACTTCAAGTGGTGACCGGTCCCGTTGGGGATGGTCCCGTTGGAAGTCTCGTCGAACGAGTCGACGGCTTGTGCATTTTTGTTGCCTTTGTAGTGGTCCTTGCACGCGGCGCGTATCGTCTCACCTGTCATGGTTGCGAAAGACCTCAATCACCTGAGATACTAGCTCACTCGACTCATCGGCATTAGCATTAAACGAGAACAAGTCAAAATGTGGCTAAGAAAACAAAACACTGGAGGAATTCCGCTGTTTTACGACGGCCAAACTTAACAGCGACATTAAGCTTGCACCCGTGAAGCGCTGCTCCCGGCCGCTCTAGCTAGCCCGCAATAAAAAAAATATATGTACTACAGTGGGCGCGGCGATATGACCCCACGAGGGTTTAATATTATTCGGCGCACACATCAAAACAAAACGGAGCTAAGATGTAACCACAATTACACAAACGTCTCCTCCACTCATCCTGAAAGCCCTTTTTTTTAAACGAACCGGTTGATATTCTGCGGGCTTTGCGGCAAATATGAAACAGACGCCGGGATGGTTCAATAAGGCAGGAGAGTTCGGCTACTATCGCGAGATCCACCGTGAACGCGAATCTTTGATGATGTCATTTTCAAGCGCCATGATACTTTCAGCTCGTCGAGCAAGGTAACTCAAATAGCCGTGTTATTGGTATATTTTTCCTTGCCACAATGGCCACCGTGAAGAAAGGGAAAGGAAAGAAAATTGTAAATCAAGAGGAACTTCGGCGCCTAATGAAGGAGAAGCAAAGGCAAACGTCCGAGAAGAAGCGCGTCGAGTCTCCATTCGCTAAGTATAACAGCTTGGGCCACTTGAGCTGCGTTATCTGCAACACGCAGGTAAAATCTGAGCTGCTGTGGCCCGCTCACGTCCTTGGAAAACAGCACAAGGAGAAGGTGAGCGAGCTCAAAGAGGCGAAACAAACAACGCAAAGTCAACCGGTGAAGAGAAAAGTGACTGACGACGACAAGAAAATCAACGGGAAAAAGGCAAAGCAAACGTTGGGTACAGGTCAGTCCGCCGTTGCGGTACCTGCAGATTTCTTTGCGAAACCGGATTCTGCCAAGAACTCGGCGGGTGTTAGTCTGCTAGCGGGTGCCTATGACGACGATGACAACGATGAGGTGGAAAACGAGATGACTGGGGAAGCAGGGACGACCACCACCACAGCCGCTTCTCAGCCCCCGGAACACACCGGATTACCAGCAGACTTCTTCGACAGCTCCATCCCGTCCGCCCCCACCGTCTCCCACTCTGGCTCCATCGTCAAGGCAGAAGTTGTGGAGAAAAGCGCCGAGAAGAAGGACAACACGGCCGAGACGCTGCCTGAGGGTTTCTTCGATGACCCGGTTCGGGACGCTAAGGTGCGAAACGTGGACGCGCCTAAGGACCACATGGACAAGGAGTGGGAGGAGTTCCAGAAGGAGATCCGGCAGGTGAACACCAAGTCGGAGGCAATCGTGGCCGAGGACGACGAGGAGGGCCGCCTCGAGCGACAGATTGACGAGATCGACGAGCAGATCGAGTGTTACAAGAGGGTGGAGATGTTGAGGGACAAGAGGGACGTAGTGAAGAGAAGGCTTCAGCCCAAGGAGGAGGAACCCATGGAGACTGAAGCCAGTATGGACGAGGAGGAAGAGGAAGAGAATGAAGAACTACTTCGACTTTTGTCCCGGGACTGGAGGGCCAAAGGGGCACTGGCATGATTTGTGTACAAAATATATGTACAAAAAAAAGACACACAACCGACTGAACTTTTTGTACTTACTGTATGCTAACATTAAATATGAGGAAACCGGAGCTCATCGTCTTACAAATCAAACACCACAATCCAAAAATTGTTTACTGTTTATTCATTGATGCTCACACACAAAAACACCAATAAAATCTCAGTAGCAGCTTTCAGATCAGGGATCGGGAACCAGCCCTCCATACTAGATCAATGAAAACAACGATCAAACAAATGTCTGTTGTGAGCATTTGTGTGTTAAAGTGTGTTATAGACTGACTGTTCCCCACCCCTGATCTGCACCAAAACCTTTTGTAGTGGCCCAGGCCAGTACATTCCCAGCAAATTGTCTGAAACTACCTCAACGTAGTGGACAATAATAGCTTTGTCATAAATAAATGTGTACATGTTACATTATTATGAGCAACTTGTAAAGTACAACTTAAAATATACCGGTTTTAAGCTCAGAATTGTACAATAACTCATCCAACACCCTGAATGAAAAGAGATTTTTTTTTCTTTTTATTAACAGCGGCCGCTTGAGGGACAATTCCGTGAATACGTCTTTATGCCGCGCATAAAACGAGACTTAATGGGCGATGTCAGTGCTTGTACTACCTGTTACACATTCAGCTTGGTATGTTTACTTCAGGGGTGGCGAACCTTTCTCCTATCTTATCGAGTCATGTGTGGGTTATATTTAAGAAATATACAGCGATCAAAGAAATGTTTATATTTTCTGCGCATTCCGGCGTAATAAGTTTTTGGCCCACGTGCTGTAGGTTGCCCACCTCTGCTCTACTGCATGCTAGGCATCTTTATTATTGCTACATAAATTCTTAGTGTTTCCAAGTGCACATAGCCCTTCAAACCGAGTTTGATGGAAAAAAAAAGGGGGGGGGATATGATTAGCTATTGAGATACATTAAATATACTAACTGACCAGGATTAGGATCAATCATCACAGTTAAGATAGGAAAGTGGCTAAAAACAGGAACAGGTTGGAAGAATCTGTTTCTAGTAGTCATGTTTGTAAACATTCATAAAAGTTTATAAATACATCTCACACTTGTACCAGGTGAGGGGTGGTGGGGCATTTTTGCCACAAAAAATCTCAGCGAATGATGGCGTGGTGTTGTCATTCGAGAACGATACTTATAAGTCGGTGACCATTCTGCAGATGAGTGGATTCGAGCTCAAGTTTTGGGGCAGGAGCTGAGGCTGTGCTGGATCGGACAGAAATGGAAGAAGACAATTTGTTCACACCAAAAAGTGCAGCAATTACAGAGAGCGTACGCCAGACCACGCTGGGCTTCCTTCACTGGAGGTTCACTGCTGTCCGTGGGTGACTCGCTCACAGCCCAAAAGCGGCTCTCAGCTCCGTCATGGAGTACCTCTCGTCGCCGTTGCTGTCGAAACACCGCAGCACTCGAGCTTTCGGAGTCAACGGCCCCAGCTTCACCCACAGCTCTTCGTACGTCAGGCCCGCTGGATTGCCATAGTCATCCGCGAAGATTTCTTTCAGACCTTGTGCACAAAAACTGCTACTGTAATTTCTCGTGAATAAAAAAAAAAAAAAAAAACTCAAATCAGGGTTATTAATAATACATAAATGGGTTGAGGGAGAAAATGACAATTTGTCACAGACGTTCATCAGTGGTTATAGTTGCACCAAAAATGGCAAACCTTGGTGAATGAAATCCCTTATCTTTAAGATAACGTTTACAGCTGTGGCTCATTAATGCTGATGCTAATATTAGTAGCTAATGTTCCAAATAGCTTCCAGAGACAATGGTCCCTCTTTAACAGAAATTGAATTAGCCATGTACTCCCTTTTCGGATGCTCATCGTTGTGCTGCGCTGAAAGGCAAGTTCCGTAAACACTGAAAAACTTTCAAGCTCCATCGCTAGGGTACAGCAACTGTGCGTGTGCATCAAGGACAGCATGGAAAGTTCAGAGGCGGTTTTGAGAGGAAAAACAAATCTTCGCTATGATAAACAACAACATGGATTATTGCGTTGTCGACGATTTTGATGTACGACATGATCATGACGACCTGTCTAAATTTGGCCTCCCGAGTTATGACAGCATATTGTAGTAGTTGTACACACCTTTTAACGTGACTCCAGGAACTAAGCGCCTCTTTTGGCATTTGATGTCGCTATTTCTCTTGGAGCGGTTCAGGGTGAGGAAGCGTGGGCGTCTGCTCGTGTCTGGGTCAGGACTTAGCGTGGTGTTATCTATCAAAATAAAAAAAAAATAAAATGTATTGTAACACAGGTAAAAAGCAGTGAGCAGGTTTATTCTGCGGTGACGACACAGCACCTGGTGGCGACACTTTGGTTATTTGAGGCTCGTTCATCTCGGTCGTTTGAGGCCCGCTGCTGTCGAGGGGCTGAAATTCAGCATCTTTCAACTGGAGACATGGGGCAAAAATAATATTGTGGGGTCTTAGTATCTTATACATGCAGTAAGAAATACAGAAAACCTCTCAATTTGTACATAATCTCCTCTGAGATGCCAACAAAGATTTGTTTTTTCAAATGAAATAATGGAAATCGAAATATTCCATTTCATGCGCTCTAACGGGCCGGGGAGCGTCATTGAGGGACTGACAATCGGCTGTGCATCGGCATCGTTGTTTAGAGTAACATCATGCACGCGTTCTGTTCACATACAAAGCCACATTTGTTTTTGTAATGTAAACATATGTATAAAATGATCACAAAAAAAAAAAAAAAATCCACAAATGTCATAGCGCCAAAGGAAAAAAAAAAACCCTCACATTTTGTTTGGGCCCACTCTCCAAAGACGACACCCTGCTCTGGAGCTCGGCGACAGTCGACAGAAGCATATGGATCTGCTCATCGCTCCAAATGTGGTGCTTGGCCTCCGTCTGGTTGGCCTTGCTCACGGCTTTCCTCAGGTCACTTATGTCCTGTAAGAACAAACGCGTGCACGCACGCGTTGTTGCTTTACCTCCAATTTCATACAGGGGTGGTCTGCGAGGCCAAAGGACGTTCACAAAATGTCAACAGAAGCAAAGTGGCTTCTTGGAGGAATGAGTATACAACGTGTTTCCGCATTTTGCCCGAGGCGGAGATCTGTGCTCCAGATTACCAATGTTGATGACCCATAAAATAACGATATTAGCGACTGGGTCACAAATAACTTTCACCTGAAAAGAAGCATCTAAAGATCAATCTGAAACTAGGCCAGCATCTTCCCAGAAGCGTAAAGGCTCCTGTGTTTGTTTCCACAGTTGGACAAAAGAGTTTTAGTGTGAAAACATTGTAGGTCTGCTTTTTATCATGTTCGTTGACGAGTGACTTATTAAAATAATAATAATAATAAAGCAAAAAATAACATGTAAGTCCCCAGTGTCATAGGTTATTTAAAAGCCGTGTCAAACAACTAAACACATTGTTACGACTGAGGTTAGAGTGCAAAAATAGCGCTTTCAACATCCTTTTGAGGGCTTTTTTTTTTTTAAGTTTTCTCAAATGTTCGACCGACTTTTTACTCAGAAAGTAAGCTCCCAAAATAGACGGGCACTTGTTCCATGTATTATAGATGAAAACACGTGTGCGACGGCACAGGGAAACGAGGCTGCTCTTAACCTGGTGCTTTCGGCAATGGAAATTCCACCAAAAGGCACATCGTGTGTGTTGCATAAGAGAATTGGAATATCTGACTCAAAGTTGACATTTGGTTTGGATTGCAGCCACATCGAAGTAGATCTGCTAGCGACTCGGACACGTGCAAGCCCAAAGATTAATAGGCAGAAGGAGGACAACAGCTGAGGACTGATGAGGAGAGCAGATACTTCACGTCGCAGTGACGTGACTACACTCGTAAAATCGCTTGCTAGCTGACAGTTTTAATTCTCCGGAAACTACCTTTTTAAGCTTGTAAAATGACGTCATTTTCTCATTAAAAACATCATTATGTTTATTATATTTATTTATTTATATACTTTTTTGGGGGTGGGGGGGGTGCGGAATTCTGCCTTATTTCTAACAATAGCACAACTTTATTCTCATATTGAAAAAATAAAATGTACAAATTGTTTCTCGTGAAATATTGCAGTCTTGTAAAATGATGTTATTTTTGTAGTAAAATATTCCGACAACTCATACGGAATTTTGACATTTTAATTTGTAATGTTTAAAATGACAAAAAAAATTCAAATTTTGTTTTGACAAATCATTTGATGCCCCTGTGAAATCTCTAGAGTTCTGATCCAAACGACATAACGAGTTTTTAATGAACACCGCAAGTTATGCCCTGCGAGTGGATGAATTTACCATAGTTGCCTTCAGCCCGTCGTCGGAATTCTTCTGAGTTTCGAGCGCGGTCTGCATTGTCTTCACGTCGTGCTGAACACTTGTCAACGTGCTTCCAATCGTAGCCACACTCTGAAATTGAAAAGAAAAAAACCTCCGTAAAACAAATAACAATGACAATAATGTTTAAAAAATGTTTTTTTTTGAAAACCCCATCTTGTTTACCTTTTGTAGGTCTTCCACTGTAGTGGGCAGGCTGATTAAATCCGAAGCCGATTTCAAATTGGCCTTTAAGTGGTTGACAGCAGAGTCCAACAAAGTAATCTGCACGGGGGCAATGACAATTCAATAAAAACAACAAATAAAGACCACTTTGTAAATTCACAATGCTGTCACTTTATTTTCCGTGAAAAGGGATGGGGAACTATATTCGGTGTGCTGAAAAAAAATTTGTGTGGCGCAACGCTCCTTACATCCAGTTGGACAATGTAAAGATGACAGCTAACCTTTCTGTTTATGTCTGTGAGGTTGAACCAGAGTTTGCCCAACCCTTTGTCCCCATTCTCAATGTCATCAAGCTTCTTGTCCTTGTTTTTCAGGTCATCGCTTAGTTTTGGGATTTCACTTGAAGATGCCTTTTGGCTGGATTCCACTGTTCAAAATAAATCAATAAATAATCCATCAATCACAGCAGTGTTAGGAGGGTTCAACATTCTCTTATGTCCAGCGCAACACGACAACAGCTGCGTGACAGCGGATCTTACTGCTGTGCAGTTTTTCCTTCATTGAGTCCAGATCTTCCTTCAAGGCAATCTGCATCCATATGAGTCCAGCGCAAGCCATGACACAGGCGGCGAGTATGATGAAGAGAAAAAGTGGGTAGCATACGGCGCAGCACTGACTGTAACTTCGCCTGGAAGCGGTCAAAAGCGGCAGCATTAGACGCACTGCCTCACTTCTTTAATTATTCATGGAAAAAGATCTTTTCAGAGGTTTGTTTACGACATGGGGATTGTACAATTTCATTCCATGTTTAAGGCTCCACAAACTACACCGAAATTGAGCCTCAACTAAGGTGAACAATAAATTGGGAATGTCATGAGTAGAAGTGACGTGGTTAGGCACGTAAAGGCATTCTCGTAAAATGTTACGTCATTCTTATAAAGTTAGCAGTGAAATAAATGTTTGTACTCTTTCCATTTAGTCTCATAAAATGACAGATTGATGACATTTTTATCTCACCTTTATTCTTTTAATTGTTATTTCATTATTTCTCCTCATATTCTCACTTTTGTGAGATACAACTTAATCCTCATCATGACCTTATCTTGTATTTTAAGGATGTTTCTTGAAAAAAATTATTTGGACTTCTTTTTAAATTACTGAACATTTGATCCTCATAAAACTACCCTTTCACTCTTGTTTTAATTTTGAATTGTCATGTATTCAGATTCCCCATAAAATCATTTGCATTATCGTCATAATATTCCATTGTTAGTCTCGTCCCGCTAGTTTTGTTTCTCGCAATTTAACATTTAATTCTCCCAAAATTACAGTGTTAGTTTGTAAAATTGTGAAATGTTCCCCCCCAAAATTATAAATACAAAACTTCAATTTTTTTTTTTCTTGTTACAAGACTACTTTATTCCTAAAAAAAACGCCACTCGATTTATCTCTGTGATTGCAACCTTACCTACGACCCTTGTCGCGTTACATTCTATGGCCTTACAAATAAAATCTTAATCCCTGATTTTAGTGGACACCCTGCCCCATGCACACGAACACCTGTTTGCTTCTGGAAAAAAAACCCCGACATTATTGAGTTGGAAGATTATAACTACTAAGATAAATAAAATAACAAAAACAAACAAACGTTTAAAATGAATTCTGCTTTGTCTTTTGCTCCCATCTGTGATTTTAACTCCACTGTCTCTGCAGCCATGTGCATTTATGTAGAATTAGCACATCAGTGAAGATGCTCGTTAAAGCCACTCCCCCTGATAAATCAAACATTCTGTCACACAAAACAAAACAAAAAAACAATGTTCGTTTTGTTATGATTTTGTATATTGTATTATATTCTGACTAATGCCTTGCAAAATTCTACACAGTATTATCTTTCTGTAAAGGGCACTGTAAAATTATTTATTTCCTGGAAAAATACTCCCACTTAATTCTCAATTTGCATCTTTTATGATTACTGCATTTCATTTTGCAGCTGACATGTGCTAATATGCAATCCTCTTATGTATTAAGAGGATTGTTTACACAGAAGTTTCTTTTGCAGGGCGTTCGTGTGGTCAGAAATGTTGTTAACATGGTTGCAAGAAAGCTCGTCTGAAGGGAGCACTCACTTGCCAAAGCTAGTTCCGCTGCTCATTTATGATTTTGTATATTGTATTATATTCTGACTAATGCCTTGCAAAATTCTACACAGTATTATCTTTCTGTAAAGGGCACTGTAAAATTATTTATTTCCTGGAAAAATACTCCCACTTAATTCTCAATTTGCATCTTTTATGATTACTGCATTTCATTTTGCAGCTGACATGTGCTAATATGCAATCCTCTTATGTATTAAGAGGATTGTTTACACAGAAGTTTCTTTTGCAGGGCGTTCGTGTGGTCAGAAATGTTGTTAACATGGTTGCAAGAAAGCTCGTCTGAAGGGAGCACTCACTTGCCAAAGCTAGTTCCGCTGCTCATGCCGTTGAACTCGTCGTCCTCCGAGCTGGAATCCGACTCCGAGTCCGGCGGCTCGGTTCGGAGAAGCCGGTGACCGGAGCCTTTCTTCGCCTTCTTTCTCTTGCTGTCCCCGAGTCCGATGAGGGCGTTAAGCTCCTTCCTCTTCTTCATTTTCTTCTGAGGCGTCAGCGAGCCCGCCGAGCTCGACTTAAAGCCGACTAAATCCAACGTTTTGTCCAGCTTGCTGGCTGACTTGCGGTTGAAGCTAAGCTAACGCCAGAGTTTCAGTGACGGAAAGAGGCCGAAGGGAATAAAGACACCGGACGGGGCCGGTTACTTTCTGCCAGACGACTACCAAGTGTTTATAATGAAACGAGCAACACAACCATCTTTTTTTTAAACCCCCACCTCCAGCAACTTTAAATGCTAGCGCTCGTATTAAAATCTAGTGGATGGCTACCACGGCTACATTTGACACTTCGCTAATGCTAACGACCACAACTACAAGTGGCTAACGTCGTGATTCGAAAAGACTCGCGCCCGCGACGAGCATTCTTTTGTGTCAGTGATTACGGACGAATGATAATAGAAACGTCATACTAAACGTCAAAACTCAAATTTGCTGCGAAGTGATCCACTGCGTCGGTCGGCCTCGCTGCATGTACAGTATATTGTTTAGATGCGACGTTGCAGTTACATCTAATCTGATAGGTTGACTGATTTGACTCCAACTTCCTATGTCTCGTTGTATTCCCGCCCCCCTCTATGCAGCATTTCGACACGTTTATAACTCATACCTGTCAAACTTTCGGAGCGCCCAACCCATATAAACTACCAAAAAAATCCTTATAAAGAGCAAAAAAATCCTTATAACATACCAAAGCATTTTATATGTCAAAATAACGGCAGAAAAAAACCCACGAAATTTTTAATGATATTTATTGTAGATCTCCTTAATACAATGGCAGGTGAACGTCTAATCATCATTCTACTTAGTGGCATTACTGTGTTCAGAGTTGTATTCCTGCGTTACTTTTTTCACCAACTCCAAATGCTGACCCATCGGCTCGAAGTTACAGCATCCATTCATATTTACTTTGCACTGCAATAATGCTGTCAGTGTTTCTGGTGCAAGCGATTTTCGGAAATCTGTGTGAACCTTTCTCACAACACTGCAGACTCTTTCAGAGTCTGCATTGCTGCGAGGTAAGCAAAGTACTGCATTCAGATGCAAGACCTTTTACTTCACGTTTGCAAATTGTGCAATGAGCATATAATATTGGCCAATATTTTGCAACATCTGCAGTGAACTATGGAGAATCATTTCTGCAAAAATCGGCAAAATTAGTTAGGCAGTTATGTTATTAGCGTCATGATTTGGAAGTCAATCTCTCTCTCTCTCTCTCTCTCGCTCTCTCTCTCTCTCTCACACACACACACACACACACACACACACACACACACACACACCTTTGTCAGATTTTTTTTCAAATCAGTCAGTTGTTTGGTGAGGAACTTGACCTCTGAACTTACTTGACATAATAATAATAACAATAATAATATTGCTCTTGGCGAGCAACTAGTTCAGGGTGTCCCCCACCTACTGCCCGAAGACAGCTGGGATAGGTTCCAGCATGCCCCACGAGCCTTGCGAGGATAAGCGGATCAGAAAATGGATGGAAAATAATCATAATAATGATAATAATAATAATACATCCATAGGACTTTGAATAGCTGATCAAATTAGACTAATGTGCAAAATTTCGAGCCATTCAGTTATGGGGGCCCGATGTGACAGATATTTGGGTTGAGGAGTTTATTTGACCAAGTGGACGTTGCACATCAAGTCTTATTGAGGCACAGCTATTAAGCGATAAAGTTCAAGTCAATCTTATTTGGTGAGGGACTTAACAAACACTGGTCAACAAATTTGTACTTCGTGTCTTAATCAGAGTCGCAAGTAAACTCTAAAAGATGAATATTTGGTCATATTTATGAATTAAGGGTTATATTCAGCAACAGGTGGATTTTTTTTTCTGACACGTCACTGCTGTGATAAAATCTGTATTGCGCCAGTTTTTACGAATCAAACTTAAAAGCAAAAAAGGAAAATATCTCAAAAACCTGATGGGCTATTAAAAAAAAATTGAAAGACATTTTTGAAGTCAGCGTCAAAAATACTTTGAGACATGTGAAGTCCTCCCTGATTAAAATTTGCTGTTGACCAGTGTAATAAGGGAGCTGTTGAGCTACAGTAAGTCGTTCAAATAATGGATGGACTCGGGGGGATTGTTTGGGTGAAACATATTAAGAGACACTGATGTGAGGAATTTGAAGTTCATTGGATGTGAGGGACTTGACCTGCTGAATTTAACTGTGAATTGTAGGCTTACAGTGAAAAAAAAAAAGCAAATTCGCAACGCTGCTTCAAAGTAAATTGCGAGCCATGGTCATGATATATTTCCAAAATTACTACAAAGTTAACACTGTCAAAAAAATGCTACCTTGAAACGAAATAGAAAAATAAGTGTACAGTGACATTTGAGATGCTCTCTTTAATTGCTTAATGGGTTGGTTTTAGCATTTTAAATGACTTAAGTTACTAAGAATTGCAAAGTGGCCCATGCATTTTTATTTTTTTTCTGTCAATGGCCCTCAGAGAATAAAGTACGGACAACTCTGAGCTAGATCGTCAATCGGACTCCTCCACCAGCTAATTTCGGTAGTCTCCTAAAGGCACATACTGTATAGTAGCTGCCACCCTCCCCCTTTTTTATTTATTTATTTATTTTTAGTATTTACATATTTATATCTTGAATGCGTAAATTGTATAAATAGTGACTTTTGCTGCCATGTGGCTTTCTGCAACAGGTCATCCCACCAACCGTCGGTGTTACCCAGAAAAAAACTGTTGGGATGAGTGAAGGCAAGAGCCCACTGGCCTTTCATTCTTTTTCATGAAAATTGCACACCCACTGGCCTGCTTTCTGCTGGGAAAATATATTCCTTTATAGTCCCTGCTCCCCCACAAGCCCTCTCCCCTCCAAAACTACTGCGGTGAATTACTAATAATAGTCACCCTGTATGAAATTCAACACACAATAGCCACTGACTGCTCCTGAGCATCTCAGTTTGAGACATGGCCCTACTGCTGATGCTTTATTACGCCCAGCAAAAAAATAAAAAGAGAATTCCTCACATAATAATAAGAACATGGTGCCCACACAGAGCTAATATTATCAGGACTAATGTGTCAGTTCTGCTGCACCAGATCAGGCGGGGGGTGATGTGGTGTTATTGTTTTGAAGATTATAGGCAGACAAAATTCAATCAGCGTAAGAACGCCCGGCGAGGGGGACAAGCATCCTGCTGCGGTTCGTACACATCCTTGCCAGCATGAGGCCTGCGAATCAAAGAACCACTGGTGTTTTATCTCATCTTTTTTTTTTTTTTTTAACTCGGGGGGGTCATAAAGCCTTTATGTCACATCGTTGAATATAATTACAACGAAAAGACAACGTGCGTTGTTGTGCTTTGCTGAAAATGTAAACAGCTATGCATAGAATTGGAATGGAATTGTCTGCTAATTGAATGCTTTGGTCTGACACGCAGGACTTTGTGAATACAGATTATCATCAATTGGAAGCAGAGGCTGCGGTCAGAATACAAATTTTTTCTTTCCCTCGCTAGGCAATTTACCTCTCATTCACCGCGTCTAGATCTATTTTGTTGCCAGAGGCGTGAATGCAACTTTGGAGAAATGCATGTTTTTATGGCTGTCACACTTGGGGGGGGATTGCAAAAAAATGGATTGAATGGTTGAATACAAACAGGGAATTAAAAACTCGATTCCAAAGGAATTTTGTACAGTATACTAAAGTAGATTTTGAGAAAGTCCAAGTCAATCAGATTAGTTGGCAAGTTTGACAGTGTTAATGTTCGTGCCCTTTGTTGACTTCTATAGTCCAATTTCTTTTTTTTTGTTCCTTATATGAAAGGAAATTTCAAGTCAATCAGATTTGTTTGGCAAGGGGTTTTGCCAAAGAAAAGTAGCTACCAATTTGGGACTTATCGGTAATTTATGAGAAATTAGATGGACCACAAGATTTTTGTAGGCTAGAGACATTTCAACAGAATCAGATCTGTTTTATTCTCTGGGTAGTCTGCCGCCCGGATTCTGTTACTGACTCCACAAAATCGTCCATAGGTGTGAATGTGAGTGAGCATGATCGTCCAGAGTGTACCCTGCCTCTCACCCAAAATCAGCCAGAAAGAGCGCCAGGTGAACCCTAATAAAGAAAGCTCCACAGAAAAATAAATGTTCTTCCCTGAGTCGTGTTAAGCTTTTGTTAAATTGTTAATTATTATCATTTTATGCTTGAACATTACATTATTGTCTTTGTTGTTAAAGTTACCTAAATTATATTCTCTTGAATAATTTCTCAAACATGTTTATTTGAGAGCGTCTGATTGGCTGAAGGAAACAGGAAGTGTTTTAGTAGCCGGAAAAAGTTGTGTTCTCGAACGTGCTGTGGTGCAGAAGGTCTTTTTTTTCCCCCTTTCAATAAAACTGCATTCAAAAGATAACATCTCTCCTTTTGCCGTTCGTAAAGTAGAGCCATCCATTCCAAAACAACGAACCCCTCAACTTGCATTACTTTCGCCTGTGTGTTGTGGCATCAGCAGGGGGCAATGTTCTCCCATTTGAAGGCTTCCCTAGCGTCAAGGACAAATGGGCTCACAATCCAGCGGCTCGCTCACGAGGCCTGCAAACTAGATCAGTTTCTTCATCAGGCTCACTCCTCGCAGCCGTCACGATTCTTGTCCGAGTGAATATTTCACGTTGAGCAATAGCGACGGTATGCATACATTCACACAAGATGGAGCCATCAATATTAAAAAGGTCATGTATCAACGCCATTGTGCCGGAATACTGGGCCCGTGGGTTAATGTGGAAGGAGTGACATTCAAAGCCTACGGTGTCACTTCAACGATACAATACACGGCATGATAACAAGAGTGTTTAACACTCAATCACCAATCAGCCAGTGACTGCGAGGGTTGGCTCTCAAGCACATCCGAGGGAGCAGCTTCAAATAAGCTAATGAAAGGAGCCAGGGGGAGGAATCAGCGCTTTGATTGCATTTGAATCCTTTGTTGTGCTCTTTAAAACACTTCATTTAATCAACAGGGAACGACTTAATGCAGCTAAAATGTCAAAGATGGACAAGTTCATCCTTCCGTTTTCGATGGCGCATTTCCTCATTGGGGTCACAGGTCAGCCAAAGCCTATCGTAGCTGGCCTGGGGCAAGAGGCTGGGCAGGTTCTCGACCGGAGATAGCGCAACACATCAAACAACCCCAGACCCTTGCCATGGCCCCGAGAGGCTGCTAACATTGGTCCAGATCAATGATAAAGCACTCACACGTTCACACTCCCCTTCACACCTGTAGGCAATTTAGAATCTTCAATGAACTTAACATGCATTCCTTTGAAATGTGTGTGTGTGTGTGTGTGTGTGGGGGGGGGGGGCTAGGTGGCGGTGTGCAGAACATGCAAACACTGGAGCTGAGATTCAAACCCCGAACCCCAGAATCGACATGTTGCCGTTAGCTAAAACAAGAGTCAGCGAACTTTTGTGCACAAGGGCTATTGGAATTTTTACAAAAGGAAAGATAAGGTCAATGCAAAATAAACAAATAAACATCCATCCATCCATTCATCCATTTTATGAACCGCTTTATCCTCACAAGGGTCGCGGGGCATGCTAGAGGCTATCCCAGCCGTCTTCGGGAAGTAGGCAGGGGACACCTTGAACCGGTTGCCAGCCAATCGCAGGGCATACAAAGACAAACAAGCATCCGCGCTCACATTCACAGCTAGGGACAATTTTGAGTGTTCAATCAGCCTGCCATGCATGTTTTAGGAATGTGGGAGGAAATCTGTGTTACCCGGAGAAAACCCATGCAGGCACGGGGAGAACATGCAAACTCCACACAGGAAGTCCAGAGCTGGGATCGAACCCAGATTGAACCTCCGCATTTTGAAGTCGACGTGCTAACCAGTCCCCCATCGGTCCGGCAACAAACAAACAAACAAACAAATAAATATGATCAAATAGTTACAATTCTAATTAACATATAATTTTCTGATTGACCTAATTTTAATTATAATTTTAATGAATTGACCAATTACACAAGAGATTGTTTCTGTGACCCAAAATGTATTTTTTACACTGCTTTACTTTGTTTTCCAGCACATCAGATGTTTTAATTTGTATGTTTTTAAATTTGACCAGAAAACGGATTTATTCATGCCTTGTAATTTATAGCTACACTGAAACAAAAATGGTGTCTAAATCCTACTTAATCTACTTAAAAAAATGTGTCTAAATCCAGATGATTGTATTGTGCGCTGCCCTGCGATTGGCCGTTAACCAGTTCAGGGTGTCCCGTGCCTACTGTCCAAAGACAGCTGGGATAGCCTCCAGCACGCCGTGCGACCCTTGTGAGGATAATCGGATCAGAAAGTGGATGGATGGATGTATTGTGTGCAGCCACTTGACAAAATAAAATAAATTCAATACAGCATTTTTTTTCAGTGTATGAAGTTTCAGAAAAAAAATCAACATGTTGTTAAACCTGACTCTTAATTAATACCATTATTATTATTATTGTTGTTATTATTATTATTACTATTATCCTGAGCCCATTTTAAACCATTTACAAAGTATATGCAATTTTTAAACAATTTAAATTAGTTGCCATGTGGCTTAACTTCATCTCTGTGACTTGCTTTTGTCCAAATACCCCTCAGACCAAGAGTAATGCACAACTACCCCACTCAGTATACTGCTGGACCAATGCCTAGTCTGGCTTTTGCTACTCCGACAACCAGGGGGCGGAGTATGTACTTCTACTGGATGGTGTACCGCCCAAAGCGTGTGAGAAATTTTTGTGGAAATCAGTTTTCTATTTTTTGTTGTACAACTCTGCTAACGATGTGTCCTACTACAGTTTTCAAGATGGAGAGGTAAAGCGTTACCAACACGGAAGAGTGTCAACCACCACCAAGGCCAGATAACGAATGGAGTCCAGATCCTTTTGAGTATTTATTTTTGTTTCTGCTGTTTGCTAGTCAGCTGGCTTGCTCCTGGTTCATAGAAGGAGGAAGTTTCCCCACCATGGTTTTAATCGATACACTGGTGCAGAAGCACTAATTCATATCACATGATTGCGTCTTTGATTTGAAGCGAGCTAATCCGTCATCAGCGCGGTTGAAAGAGGAGGAAGAGAAGAAGAAGAAGCAGCAGCATTGGAATGAGAACAGAGGCCCGGCTGATATACGACACTCATTTAGCACAAAGAAAATTGGGGCAACGGGGGGTGGAAAACATTTGAAGTTTGGCAGATGAAATTAAAAACAGTTCAAGCTCAACAACAAAGGAGGAAGTAAATGATGAAGATGATGAGGAGGAGGGCCATGATGACGACGATGATGATGCAGCTCATCCGGAGAAGGAGAGGAACAATTCTTCTTTTCATCAAGCACTTATGTGTGTGCCGGAGCTCAAATTTGCACGTCATTGTTTTCTTGGCGGGCAGCGGTGGACTCGCCACTAGGTGAAAACTGGAAATTGCCTCCAGATTTCATCATATAACACATTATGGTTTTAGTCTGGTGGCCCGGTGGTCCAGTGGTTAGCGTGTCAACCTCACAGTGCAGCTCCGGCCTCCCTGTATGGAGTTTGCATGTTCTCCCCGGGCCAGCGTGGGTTTTCTCTGGGTACTCCGGTTTCCTTCCGCATTCCAAAAACATGCATGGCAGGCTGATTGAACACTCGAAATTGTCCCGAGGTGTGAGTATGAGCGTGGATGGTTGTTTCTCTCTGTGTGCCCTGCAATTGGTTTGCAACCGGTTCAGGGTGTCCCCCGCCTACTGCCCGAAGACAGCTGGGATAGTCTCCAGCACCCCCTGCGACCCTGGTGAGGATAAGCAGATCGGAAAATGGATGGATGCATGGTTTTAGTCTTCATTCACATTCTTCAAAACAAATCAAAACGCTTAATCAATCATGACGGTTTCAAGTGCTTCTCCCCCTCTTTCCTCTCAAGCATTGGACTATTCCATACTCTTATCATACTTGACTCAGAAAGCGGGTAACGAATAAACAAACAAACTACAAACGGTTCCTGTCTTTTTCACCGTGACATCGAATGTGCGTAACAGATTGATTGTATTTTCACAAATTGTTCTCTTTTATCTGTGGTTCTTTTTTTCAAAACTTTTGTGAGCGTCTGTATCTAAAGATTTGCCATCACGTGTACCTTGGTCAAAGGCATTCCTTTTAATTTGGCCATGTGTGCCTAATATTCGGGGCCTAATGTAATATTTTGGTGCTTCAAATACTTTGGGGTGTTCCTAATACTTGCGGTGTTCCTAATCATTTGGCTATATGTCTGCCCATTATTTGGGGCGTAAGTTGTTCCAAAAATTGTGTTCGTACTGTAACTACTATTTTGGCCACATGCATAATAGGGTGAACATAATATTTTGGCCTGAGGTGTTAGACCAGGGGTGTCAAAGTCAAATGGACGGAGGGCCAGATAAAAATTTTTGCTGCAAGCCGAGGGCCGGACTGATCGAATGTTCATTGAAAATTTTAAAAATGACCACATATTGTTTATTGAACCAAATTTAATTGACTGAAAACCTAACAAATACATTCCAATACGGTCAGATAAATAAAGCAACATTTTTTTATGGCTATGTCAGTAAACTTTAATTTTCAACAGGCACAAAAAAATTTCCTTTGTATAAAAATACCCATAACATGAATGAAAGAAGCCGATATTATTCAAGGCACTATCACTAGTCCATATTTTCTCTTTTAGCAAAAGTAGGCTAAATTTACTTCAAAGAAAAACAAATAATATTGCAGTAATTTTCGATCATTTACTCGAATAAAATATTTTTAAAACATAATTGGATTGAAATACAATAAAATAGTGCAAAAATGTATAAACCAAAAACAACACTTTCTTCAAGAAGTAACAAGCAGCGAAAGCAAATATTGTACTTTAATTTTTAAACTTGAACTGAGTAAAAACTCTTAGTATGTGATTGCACAGTATATTATCAGTAATATTCACTTCTTTGAGGCTGAGGCTGATACTCGGTGGTGTCTTAACTTTTCTACAAGTTCATCAATATTTGGGGTCAGGCTCTGAGCTGAGCAAATCCTCAAAATTGAGTGAGGGTGTTCAGCAGTAAATCGACTTCTGTGTGATGTTTTGTTCAGCTTCATCAAAGAAAATAGTTGTTCACACACACGTATGTGCTGCCAAACTTTCGACAACGTTTGAGCAGCCTGGATGCGCAGCG
>NW_017805540.1:3967475-4010307 GCF_001891065.2 Hippocampus comes
ACACACACACACACACACACACACACACACACACACACACACATTTGCATTTTTGCACACAATTTTGTGGTCAGAGTCCTAATTTTCCAACACCAGGAACATTGACCGTGCGATGAAATACATCCACTGTACTGGCACGCTTGCTGCGGCTCTGTTTTCATATTTCCACTCTGCTCTTGTTCTTTTCCCCCCCCATGCCTTTTCCTTCAAATTTGCATGTCCAAATGGATCGATGGAAGCAAATGTTTCCAAGGTAAACGCAGTGGGACTCGTGATTTATTATTATTTTTTTTTGGTATGTTTTTCCCTCGAAGATGAAGTGCGAGGTGACATTCTCGTCTGTGTGTGCAGTGTACAGTATGTACAGTGCAGTAGTATCAGCATCGCTTCATCACCTCATTTGCCACCTTCGCCGTCGCACCGGCTTCGTGTGCGACGTTGGCAACTGGACAACTCCTTGAGTCTGATGTGTGGATTCCAGAGTTGAAATTACTCATTGCAAAGGGGCACATGTTGCACGTGTGGGTTTTGAATGCATGGCCAACATCTGCTCAGCGTTAGGCTGCACTCGTGCACTACATCCCGACACCCATACACACACTTCATGCGCTGTCATTTTTAGTACATGCAGACTTTGATATATATTGATGAAAAATAAGATGTCACATAACACATCTATATTTCAGACACATTTCCATTCAATCGCTTCGTTTCAAAGTAGTGCTCAAAAGATTACCAAGTGGAATAAAGTTATCATTTGTATTCCTAAAATGCATTTACAATTTGCATGACATCGTTATTAGAAGTGGACATCTGTGTCCACATGTGACTGCTGTTATTATTTTGATGTTAATTTGGTAATAATATGTCGGAACGGCAGGCCCAACAGAAATAGTAGTTTGAGACTTTTTTACTCGACTTTTAGATTCATTTTGAATTTTAAAAAAAATTGTTGCAAAAATAATTTGCATAATACTTTTTAATGACAAAGCAATACATATTTTGGAGAAAATATTTTAAAAGAAATGTTTTGGTGGGGTTTGCTGGAAGAAAAAACAATTCTTTAGTAACCAATGTTATAACCTATAATGCTTGAAATAATATTGTGAGGACCAAAAATACTTATCAAACGAATGTGTTTGCTCTTTTTCAATGAAAAATATACCATCTAAAAACAAATATTGACAAACAACAAAATAAGAAATAATGTACAATAAATATCCAAAATATTTTTCAGGGAGTACTTGAAAATGGTTGTCTTTTAATTAATAAAGAGGAGGAAAAAAATATATATTTCTTCAGGACAAAAAGAAAACGTCAAATTACTGAGATGAATGAAAATATAATAAAATAATGAATCATTGATAAGAAAAACAATGTGGCATTTTGGGGGCAAAATATACCCTCAGCACAAATGAGTGATCGCTATTGTTTGGATTGAACCTTGAAGGACTTTTTTAACAAACAAACAAGTAAATGTAATAGGATGACAAGCAGTTCAGGGTCTTCGCCGCCGACTGCCCAAAACTGTCTGGGAATGTCTCCAGCACGCCCGCGACCCTCGTGAGGAGAAGCCGCTCAGTTAATGGCTGTATAATAAAACCAAAAACTTAAAAAACAATAATCAGAATTGAAATAACCCAAAAGACTTTTCAATGACATCCTTTTAAATAATTTCTAATGAACAGTTTGAATAATAACACAAAAATATGACATATACAAGAGTTACTGAAAACTGGCTGGAACATGAGTTCCTCTTGGAGAAATTTCGTTTTGAGGTTTGTAAACCAGAAGGTGCCGCGTTTGGATGGACAGTATATTTCGCAATTGGCTCACTACTCTGCGTTCAGTTTAAAAGACGTACAGTAAGTCAAGAAAGAACACGGTGCCATCTGGTGCTCCTCTGGTTAATTTTGCTTTCATGTGTTTGTTTGGAGCCCATCGGGTGAATGAAAAGCGAACCGGGGGCGCATTTGGGTTGGACTAAAACCCTTCAAAGCCTTCTCGGCCTGCCTTGGATCCCTTTGTGTACAGCACATGGAAAAAAGCTTCTCCACACTGCGCACCGCTTCATGCCTTATTTGTGCTCCTCTGGACCTTGAGTTAAGTCTGGAAAAAAAAAAATCTAACAGCAGCTCCTCTGGTGAAAAGAGCCGTTTCTTTAATAAACATGTACGAGGATTATAGGGCCACTAATATATGCGTAACCGTCTTTGAATACCTGGACGTCTTTGCAGAATTTCAGCATACGCATGATGGAACCTTTAAAGCACTTGAATACTGAACATGTCACGGCGAATGTAAAGCTCTCTTAATGAAATCCTTGAAGGTTGTTTCTTTGCGCGCAGAAACAACGAGGCGACAATTCACTACAGCAGTCACAAAAAGGGAACGGAATGAATAGAAAAAGCAGCGCAAGCCTCATGTCTTTTGTGAATGGGCCGCATTATTCAACAGGGATCAAGGATTTACTTGGAGGCCAACCATCATTCTCTCGCTCTTTCTTTCTTGTGCTCACATGATGAGATAAGCGACCAGAGTTGTGATGAAACGCAGGTAATCAAAAGGTGGGTCTCTGCAACACTCGAACGAGTGATGATTAAAATAAGACAAAGGCTGAATTTACACGGTAAGCTGGACTCTGACAAGAAAGACGTGTCGCACGAGCCAAATCTTGATAAGTTTCTGGAGCCAATATCACGTTTGGCTTTGTTGCTGCTCTGTTTAGCTAGTTAGCATAATTTTCCCTCCAAAAATCAGAACCAACTTTAGAAAGAGGGAGTCAAATTAAAATCAAATAATGAGAATTAAGGGGTTTCTTCCACCCAAAACTACATTGTATAGCTCGAATGTAAAAAAAAGGATAAGAATTGAGGATAATATACTGCATAGAAGTACATTGTGCATCCCAAACTGTTTTGAAAAAGGCTCCATGAGCCGGCCCCTTTAAATTAGAACCGAGTTCACAAGGAGTCTACTCAAGTAAAATTAATCACAGTAAAATAATGCAAATTTAAAAGGATTTCAGAGCTTGATAAAGAGAATTTACTGGTAGCATGATTCATGCAAGAAACGTAAATGTGAAACGCAAACTAATTTGAAAATGACTATTATTGTTCTTAGTTCCTTAAATATTGCCCCAGCTTATATGTATTGACTCGAATTTTTAAAAAAATGAGACTTGAATTTTAGTTAGTTCACAAGGTTGCAAACGAGACATACTATAAGTTACTTGGTTACTTGGAGTCTTTCTTTCTTTCTTTGTGTTTTTTAAATGAATGAATTTGTAAATGACGCCGCAGCTAATAGCCCAACAGAGTATCTTTATCATGGTAAAATAGTCATTTGTGGCAAAATAACATTCTTTAGTGGAGTGATTGGAATTTCATACAAATTAAAAATCTGTAATTAGTTAGGGACAGGGACAACAACTGTGTGTTTTTTGGGGGTATGGCCAGCTGTTTGTTATGTTTTACATTGACACTTTCGACATTTCACACATGTCGTCAGGTGTCAGTTCAAGTAAACGCCTTTTTCTGTTTTCCCTTTAATGACAAGGTACGGCATTTTTTTCATGCTTGCGTTCATGCTCATTTTGTGCAAAAAAAAAAAAGTCAATTCCACTTTTCAAATGAATTCTCCTGAGTTGTTGACTTGTCAATGTATTACATCAGGCCCCAATGTGCGTTTCATCGATTGACACGCACATTGACATAGACTTGTGTTCCTGTCAAGGAATTCAATCGAAGATAATAATCACTCGCGGTGAGACTGCATCAAGGAGATGCAGTCAATTAGAAATAATTAAGTTTCGTCGTGGTCAGAAAGTTGCAATTATGATCATTGGAGCAGACATCATGTCGGTCTTTTTGATTCATTTGAGGCTTTTATTCAAGACGGTGTAGATGTGTTTCCAGTCAGGGTTCAGGACGGGCGAGAGCGTGAACGACAACACATGAACATGGCAACTTCTGACGTGCCAGCGAGAAGATTTAGAACTCTTTCTCCTCCTGTCTAGCAGGGCCACGACTGATCTGCTGCTCTACTTTGGCTCACAGATGGATTTAAAGCAAACTGACAAGCAAATTTAAAGGATGTTTTTATCCCTCTGCTGAATTTTTAAAACGCTTTGCCTCCCTGCCACAAATTCAAAGGTCTACGGGCAAGAGCGTAGCCATCACTTTAGAATTGTGTTTGGTGTGGCGTGTGTGCGTGGGCCGGGTTTTGGGGGAACGGATTATGAAGGAGTAAACTAACAGCGTCAAACACTAGTAAAACATACAGACAATAAAGCGTGCGTAGCAAGGTACATATTTAAAAGTTAAATGAAGCATAGTTCTTGGCAGCAAGATTATTGCGCACGAAATGTTTTTCAAAATAGTCCCAATGCTCTAATTCCAGCTTCTCAAATGTGAATATTTTCCGATTTCCTTCATCAAAGAAAACAACGAAAGCAAGCTTGAACTTGAAGTGTTTGCTCATCTTCTGTTATGTTCTGACTCAAACACCATCCCAGTCAATTTGACCTCTGAAAATCCGCTCCAGCCCGCCAAAACCTCAACACGAGGTTGGGATCAACATAACTTGAATGAGTGCATGTCAACATGGAGCTATGAAAATTGACATGTGGAGAGGTGACATGACGCAAGAGGAAGGAGCTGTGGGGTGGAAATGAGCACACATGATGTAATGGGTGCGCTATGTCCCCGTGCCTGCCTGGGTTTTCTCCGGGTACTTCGGTTTCCTCCCACATTCCAAAAATATGCATGGCAGGTTCATGCAACACTCGAAATTGTCCCTAGCTGTGAGTGTGAGCGTGGATGGTTGTTCGTCTATGTGTGCCCTGCGATTGGCTGGCAACCAGTTCAGGGTGTCCCCCACCTACTGCCCGAAGACGGCTGGGATAGGCTCCAGAGGATAAGCCGATCAGAAAATGGATGGATGGATTGATGATATCAGTTTCCCCTCTCGAGAGAACCAACCGGTACATTAGGATCGTAGTTTTAGGTTTAATCACTGGAGGAAAATAGAAAGAATCACAGTAGATCTTCAGATTAGAATGACAATTTTAGAATTAGACACTAGAGTATGCCATACTGTATTTAATCATCTGAATTAAATATATAAAGATTACAGACAAACTTAGACAAATTAAAACATACTTTCACACAAACTAAATATCCAAATATGAGCTTGCTTCCTGACTCTTTTTTATGGTGAATCGATCATCATTTTGGAAAATCTTTTCTTGTAATATCTTTAAGAGTTATGCCCATGATCATATTCTCAGAAATTTGTTTCATGTGTTTGAATATTACAAAGGGATGCGCTTATCATTACAAGTGTGAAGAAATGTGATTGCACAGTTTGTTATGGTAACATTTAATCATTTATATACAAGGTTGCTCATTTATTCAGAGGCAAATTATTCATTCCATTAGAATTTGCCCACGAAGGATGCATCTCACAGTATATTTTATGTGTTTGAAGTAGTAAGTGGTTTATCCCTTGCGCCTTTAGCCCTACAAATGTGTCGTAGTGCACTCCATTCCGAATGATTTTGCCGTCGTTACTCTTCCTCTTGCACCACGTGTGACGCCTTGGTGTCTTTCATAAAACACTGAATAAACTTGGAAAATGACATTTAATTTCATAAAACGTGAATGTTGCCGAGGCTATTAAGTCCCATTAACACCTTTTACAGCCATTTTGCTGCTCCAGGGTTGTCGCCCGGCGACGGCAGCATACAAGCAAGGTGAAAGGCCTCTTTACAGTGAGCGATTACAAGACCAGATGCATTCAACCGCTAAACACCAACGCAGAGTAGTTAATTTCACAAAAAAAGGCCAAATGACGCCTCGGCGTTAACGCCACAACGCGATGGTGCACACTCCATGACACCCTGGCAACATCCATCTGAAAGATATATACAGTATCCTGGAAATGCACGATTTCCCTCTCCTATCCACAGACTGCCAGTTCCTGCTTTTCATCTCTCCCACATAAGTCCAACCCCGAGCCGCCTCTGCTCCCTCCTCTGGTCATCCCTGAGCCCTCTCCTCGCCCTATGACTTGCAGCACCACGCCAGTCTTCACACCAGCACCACGCCAAATCCCCGCTCCTCTCTCTGTGCATCTCTCATCGGAATTCCTCTGCGTCATCCACTCCATCTCCATAGTTGACCAGGCCCGAGCCACTTCAGACTCCTCTGCGTCCCGTGTTCCCCTCGACTACATTAATAGTCAGGGTTTCCATAGTTACGAATATCCCTTTCTTGAATGCAGTCACACTCTGTTTTGCTGAAGCCATGGTCCCCGACAACTCTGAACTCGGTACATTGCTTTCCGGCATAAAGACCACCAACTGCACCCTTGACCCTGTCCCCTCCACACTAGTCAAAGCCTGTCTCCCTGCTCCCACCCCATTCATTCTCTCTATCATGAACTCCTCCCTGTCCACTGGCTTTGTCCCCCTGCCCCCAAACTTGCCTCTGTTACACCTGCCCTCAAAAAACCCGGCCTTGACTGTGACATTCCACAAAACTGTCGTTCCATTTCAAATCTTTCCTTCTGTCAAAAATACTTGAATGAATTGTCGCCTCACAACTCAAAAGTCACACCAACTCCAATAACCTCTTCGAACCATTTCAATCCAGCTTCAGACCACATCACAGCAAAGAAACGGCCCTTCTTAAAGTCACCAATGACCTCCTCCTCTCCTCTCACATGACTTGACCTCAGCGCTGCTTTTGACACCATAAATCCCTCCATCCTCCTCACCCATCTTGAGTCCTCCCTTACATCACTGGCACTGCTCTCGCCTGGTTAAAATCATACCTCACCGACCGCCACCAGTTCATCAGCATTAATAAATCTCAGTCCAACACAGCCCCTGTCCCCCAAGGTGTCCCCCAAAGCTCCCTCCCCTTTATCCTTTACATGCTTCCCCTTGGTCACATCATATGCCACCATGGTCTCAATTTCCACTGCTACGCCGATGTCACCCGGCTCTACGTCTCCACCAAACCCATCACTGCTGCCACTCATTCTACCATCATCAACTGCCTTATAGACATAAAAAACTGGATGCCGACCAACTTCCTCAAACTCAACAGCAACAAATCAGAAATCCTCATCGTTGGCCCGAAATCACTTCACACACCCTGCCCTGATTTCTGACTTTCTATTGACGGTTCTACCATTCCCGCTTCTACCCATATCTGTCACGTTGGTGTCATCTTTGATCAGTCACTCTCATTTGAAACCCACATCAACCACATTAGCAAAACTGCTTTCTTGCACCTTGAAAACGTCACCTCTCTCTCTCTCTCCCTCAGCTGTTGAAACACCGATTTACGCCTTTATCACCTCACGATTCGACTATTGCAATAGGATACTTTACGGCTTACCCACCAAAACCCTCAACAAACTTCGATACTGTACATCCAAAATTCTGCTGCCTGTCTCCTCACCCACTCCCGCAAATAAAATGTGTTATTATTATTATTATTATTTTAAATTCTTCTTCTTCTTATTATTAATCCTGTCATGTGAGAAGGAGAGAGCTATTGATATGATGTTGGTTTAACACACACACACACACACACACACACACACACACACACACACACACACACACACACACACACACACACACACACACACACACACAGCTTTGCAAAGGATAATCATAACTGTGTGTTTTATAAGTGTATTCAGAGGATTGATATCAATATGTTACCCAGATGGGGAAGTAGACTGATGATGGGGAATTTACCATAATAAGGCAAAAATATGACGGAGCAGGATGTCCCAATGGTGGCGAACTAAGAAAAATACATCGGAGAAATGGAGAACAAGAAACAGCTTAAACTAGTCAATATGCAGGGGAAAAAAAAAACCTTCCAAGCACTCCCTTCTTGTGACTCCATATACAAGGTTATAAAAGTGACAGGTCCCAAAATTCGGATTGAGGGGCAAGATATCACCCCTATCCTTCCTTAACTACACTCCTGTCTGCTGATCTTCAAGCAATAGTGAAGCTTTTGCTGGATGACATACATTGGGGGCTTACTTGTTTCTTATTAGTTTTGTGTTCTTGATGTGATTTTATTCAAAAAGCCTTCTGTGAATAGTAAAACATGGATTTTCCTTCTCTGTTAGACTCCTCAAGTACCTCAGAAGGGAGTAAAGTGTGTTTCACTGAGTCAGACACATATTATTTGGCCTTATAGCTCAGATGAATAGGGATGAAATTTAATGCAGCGGGGACATGATTTGACTTTATATACTTTCAAGCTGATACAAGCTGCGGGGTGAGAATGAAATGAATACATGAATAAAAGGCCTCCACCACATAACGAGTTACAGGTGAAATAAATGACGACTGAACACAAATAATTCAATACATCTCTTTCTCTCTACCTATCCTTGTCCACTTACATCCAAATATGTTTGAAGCAAAATAATAATCAAACCGGGCTTCTCGGTGGTCCAGTGGTTGACCTCACAGTGCAGCGGTACCTGGTTCAAGTACAGTTCCGGCCTCCATGTGTGGAGTTTGCATGTTCTCCCCGAGCCTCTGTGGGTTTTCTCTGGGTGCGCCGGTTTCCTCCCACATTCCAAAAACATGCATGGCAAGCTGATTGAACACTCAAAATTGTCCCTAGGTGTGAGTGTGAGCGTGGATGGTTGTTCGTCTCTGTGTGCCCTGCGATTGGCTGGCAACCGGTTCAGGGTGTCCCCCGCCTACTGCCAGAAGACGGCTGGGATAGGCCCCAGCACCCCCCGCGGCCCTTGTGAGGATAAAGCGGATTGGAAAATGGATGGATGGATAAATACATGAATAATTAAAAAATACCATTAATACACAGTCACATATACAATAAATGAACAAAGAACCATTAAGAAATTAATACAAAATTGTATACCCAGTTGCATTTGGAGTAACGAGTAATATTCAGACTGATTGCACAATGACAAATATGTAGCCGGATATAGGTACTATATAATATTCAGACACTCTGGTGTAGCTAAAGACGGTCAGCAAAAACATGGTAAACAAGCGCCACAAGCCACATTTGATATATTTTAAGCTGTGTAGCAAAATGTTTGTCACTTTTCACCAAAAGAAAACACAATAATTGTGAGTGAAATACATTTTGGCACCCTGGACTCCCTTAATGACCGTGTTGCTGCTGTATACATCCCAGTGCTGCAGTTACTCGTCATGCTGGTAGTGACACAAGCTATTTGTCAGTGCCTCACAGCATTGTGCATGCACACATAATAGAAAAAAAACAAGAGGCATCTTAAACATGCGACTGTCAGCATCTCGACGTGTGGCGCTTCCATCAAGTACGACTCAACTTAGCAGTTGACTGATATAAGTGTCTCTCGGTGTCGGAACAACTGCAGTGATGTGTACAAGCATTGCATGTTGTCACTGCCCGTCTTTGTCACACCACCATAATTCCTGTAACAGCCCTCTCACTCTCTTAAGTGTATATAAAAAGTTTGTGCAACACTTCCAGATGCCATGTTTTTGTGACATAAAAACATAAACAACTGAGATAATATGGTCACACATGTTCACACCTTGGCAGGCACCCGTGTGCTCGGTGTAAAACTGTCCGCATCTTAATTCTTTGTCTATTTTAGTATTTGGGAATTCGGTAGACCGCGTTACGTCTCAATAGGCGTTTCGGCCCGTCACATCTTGGAATTTGGTGACCAAAAGTAGACTAGATTTTAGAGTACATAAAAGCAAGTCTAGGTTGTGGCGCAGGTCGTGCAATGCTATTTTGATTGATTTTATCGAGGCGCAGGCACACCAATTCTGAGGTGCTTGTCATCGTATGTCATTTATTAATATGTCAACAGTGTGGGCCAACCCCTCTGAATTATTGTAGCAATCAATTCATTGAATGAATTATGACTATTAACATTTTTAAAATATATTTAATAGCATCTACCTTTTTCTAGGGGTGGGGGACTTACTAGCGATTTTGTGCTAACATGGACTGCTCGAGTATTTAAAACAGTTTTTAATTTCCTTGGCCATGTCATGCCTGTCTGTGTTTGTTTTTGTTTCAGCTCCAGCTGGAAGGAGGGACGTTTCCCTCCAGCTGGCGCACTTGTTCCCGATTGTCATCATGCCTTGTAATTAAGAATTCCGACTATTGTCACACTCTGTTGGAATATTTTTTAGACCTTTCGTTTGTAAACATTTTTGCTCTCTTAGTTGCTCGTTTTGTAAGTACAGTATTGTTTTAATTTAGTTATCTTGATCTTGCTCTTGTTTTTTGTGTAAACTGAACTCGTCATTTCGTCGTTATTATTGGTATTACTATTACCTTGTCTTTTGCAAACACCTTTGGTTGATTCCTCGTTCTTCCCTTTATCTTTGTGACTGCCGTTTTCTGTTTGGACTTTGTCGTTTTTGTGTTTTTGCTAAACATTTTTTGTTATTTGCATTTTGTCTGTGTTTGCATTTTTGGGATCCAAAACATTACTTTGTTTATTCACAAACGTGACAGACGAAGGCTCCAGTTCCAGCTGAAGAAGCAGCCACCCACCAGTATTCTTCATTGTTGCCATGGTGTTCTTTCACTGATGACAACAAAAATGTCAGGAAAAGCCTAATCGAACAATTGAACTTAATTTTGAGTTAATCACTGGCACCTAAAAATGGGGGTAGGTGTGTGTGCTGTGTGAATGTCATTGATTAATTCTGAACACAGACACGTAGGGTGTACTGTACACACATTGCCAACCACATTTGCCACTGGTCCACTTGTGATAGGATGTCACATTTTGTACAAAATATTATTTCAAGAACAGGCTGTTTCTGAATGTTTAATCAGTTGGGAGTGCTGTGTGTGTGTGTGTGTGTGTGTGTGTGTGCACGTGCGTGCGCGCATGCTTGATACAAAGGGATGAAGCTTCCTGCCTTGGCATTAGCCCTCCGAAATAATCTAGCACTGATTAAAGCGCTTGATAGTTGCAATGTTTAGTAGTACGCTGGAGTCCAAAAACTCTGTGTGTGCACCCCCTGAGCATCAGTACCACACACTCATGGCTTGACAAACCACAGTGAGATTAGGGAAATTAGATTAGCCTCCAATGACATTATGAGAAAACGTATCTATTGTAGAACACATCTGTAATAGGAATGCACAAATGTATTTGTTTTCATTGCAAATGTCTACAGGAGATAAAGATGATATCATAAGGCAAGCATCCTTTTTTTGTCTTTATTGAACTGTCCTTCTTGCATTTCATACATTTTGCAGTCATGGAACTTAATGCATTAAACATTTGGTCTTATTATATCTACTACAGTCAGTTGAGAAGTAATCTTACACGTAAGTAACTAGAAGTGGACTGCACTATACTGGGAGCTATTGCTAAAATTTTGTTTGCATTAATTCTTTCAAAAATATTCAAAAAATTCAACTACAATATCCTGGGAAAGTGCACCCCAAAAGTCAACCAAAACCTGAAGCTCACACACATCATCATATCGAGACTACAGTTTGCTGAACTCCACGAGTGGTTTTTTTTTTTTGTTTTTTTGCCTTTTATCATGTCACGCTATCACAAAATATAACCAAAGGCTATGATTAAAGTGCAGGTCAATTCCAATATTGTTACTCATATCTGTGTTACTTCCACTCTCAGTTGAAGTTTACTGTCAAACTGAACATAAAACAAAGAGAATTACATTTTGTGTACTTAAAAAGCTGCACAACTTTATTTTTATATTTGTTTGGCTTAATGCTAACAAACCATGCAAAATATCATTGATGGTCTAACAGATAGCATTTCTGTTCAAATCCTTGAAACAACTTATGTTTGAACACAGACTGTGGAGCAACATATGTAGACAGCCAACACACCCTAACAATACTCACAACAACTTGGAAAGTGAATGGAGCTTCTACCCACTGTAACTGTATGGCAGAATTTTGCATCCGGCTGATTTGATTGTACAGTAGTACCTAATACAATGACCATGGAGTGGCTCTTTCATGAGTGAATGGGAGGACGACAGGGCATAAACAAATCCTGAACCATTAGATCTGGCAGGCAGCAAGAGTGGAAGAGTTGTACCTCTGCCCAAAGCCCCAAGCTTCACCGTGGGGAGAGATTAACCCCATCCTCTGCCGTTTGATGTGCTCGGCTGATGTAAAGTCTCCTACACCAACCTCATACTAATGCTACTTCATGTGTGATACATAATCGACACACACACACACAGCCACAACCTGTAACAGCCTGCAGCCAGGCATGATGTCACTTCTCACCCTACAGAGAGACTAATCAGCCCCGCTCGCATGCCTGAAGGCGTACCCCTCCCCCTCTCTCCAAGTCCCCGGAGGAGTTATCACTCTTTGATAGTTGTCTCGGTTGCAGCTTATTCAATATGTAAGACCACTTCAGACCCCACATGAGCCCATAACAAACACACCGGATTGTCGTTAGAAGTGCATGAAAAGGACGCCACAAGCGTCACTCGTTATGTCCCACTAGCGCATGCAGGAATATATCAAAGTAGACAATGTGCTACACCAAGCAAGTCGTCTGAATGTCTATACACTCCAAGACCACAATGTTCGGCACAATGGAAGGAGATCCAATGCAAAACATCTTTACACACCTAATAATGTTCACTTTGGAACTGAGTGTGTCCCATTGAGTCTTAATCTATATTTTAGATCTCCTATTGTATCTGCATCACACTGAGACTTTGTTTACCAAAAGTAGTCTGAGCTCAATATAAAAATGGGCACATCATCATTTTTGTGCTGGGGCAATGGTTTAGTTCAGTGTGTCTGTATATTTGGTAGACCTCACCGATCAAAAATATGACAAACAGACTGCACATGAGCATGGTCTGACTGCCATATAGGATTATCAGTGACACAGTTCGGGAACGAACTCAATGGCGATTGGATACCACAAACATAGATACTAAATCCGTACAAAAAATGTTTATGACAAATAACAAAAAAACGCACCGACAAAGTATAAACAGAAATCTCTGGTAAAAAAAAAAAGAACCATGAAAAATAGTACATAAACAAAAAGCGTTTGCAAAGGCAAGAAAATAGAAAATCCGAGTTATAAACGAAACGACTAGAGTCCAATTTCACAAAACAAAGCATGAGCAAGGTCAAAGACAAAATAACATAAATACTTTCAAGGCGTGAGACGAGAGAGCGAAAACAACAATGACGAGATGGAGAAAACAACACTTGAGCAAGAGCAGCAGCAAGGTCAATAATCCGACATGAGACTTGCCGCAAGGGAAGTCCTGAAATACATGGCTTGACTTGATGAACAAATTGGCAGCAGGTGTGCAAGCTGGAGGGAAAGCCCTCCTCTGCCACCTGCTGGATACACACAAGAATAGGATCATGACGATCAGGATTTAATGTGCTATTAGGTCATGACTCCACAATTATTACATTGATTGTGAGACTGCAAATAATTATATGGCTGGGAAATGTACATTCATATTCATATGGGACGTGTGCACACACATTCACCCACGCGCACACACAGATCTAAGTGTGCCACTTCCTCTTCTCCTGCTGCTCTGTCCTTAAAACCTCTTCAGCCTCCATGCTGGGTGCAAAACGCTGTGCTCTTTCCTTTTTGTCATGCTAATAATGCCAAGCCTAACTGTCCCCCCATTTTGCTTGTCAACTTGCATTTATTTCGGTATTTTCTTGCTTTTCTTTCTCCGTGTGCCGTTCGGTTCACCCACCCTCCTGGAACCAACGACATTTCACGGCTGGGCCTCTCATTGCCTACACAAGAAAGGACAGAAGAGATTTATTCTCGATAACCTCAGCATCGCAGCACCGCTGGTCCATTCTTACGAACCGAGGCGAGAGATTTTCATTCTTCTACTGACAATTCCAACAAAATTTTTTTTTGTTTGTGTGCCGCTGCAAGCGGCGATGCTCTCCTGGTTAGCCTAGCAACATTGTCTGAGCCTCCACTTCTCTGTCTGTTGGCTTAAACTAAGTCAACGCGGTGGAGAAACTCCCCCACGAACAGCTCTTGCTGCTGTTACAATTAAGCCTGTTGGCTTGATGGTATGGCATGAAAAAGAAAGAAAATAGTTGTTCTTTGCACTGTTTTTATCACACATTTCTGCCTGAGACGCTCTGAGAGGCATTTTCATGTGATCACATTGTACTCATCTATTTTGACACCACACCTGGTGGCTTTGTGGCTCTGTGAAGCACTTTGTGGGCTGGCCGCTGAAGGGCGTGCGGAGGTCAAGTATTATGTGCTCGCAAACAGCATTCAGTTAATAAATGTTGTCAAATACCTGTAGTGGCCATTATCCACTTGAGACGAATCTATGTTGCCATTCTTTCTTTCTCACCAACCTACCTTCTTACTTTCTTCCCTTCCAACCTACTGACCTAGCAACCAATACCAGGCAACAAAGCACCCCTTTTACCTATTTTCAAACCTACCAACATACTGACATACTTAGCTAGCTGCCAACCTACTAACCTACCTAGCAACCATCCAACCAACTAATGAAACAAACAAACAAACATATGCCCTCGTTACCTTCCAAACAAACAACTGAGCTTCCTGCCTACCTACTTGGTGTATTTAACATACCTACCTAACTAACCTACCAATCAACTAATCAATGTTCCTCCATACCAACCCACCCAACTAACCATCCAGCCATCTTAGTGTGCTGTAAGGTTTGTACAAGCACTGTACAGAACTCTAAAACAGTGACGAGAGCACCAATGCTAAAGCTAACACAGCATAAAGGGTGTCCTGGATGGCCCACAGATTTTCTAAATCACTAAAGCAGGCGATGTGGGCTTGGTAGGTAATACCAGAGGCGCTATTTTCCTTACTTCAAGTTGGTGTGCAATCAAGAGATACATGACATATTGTTGCCTTCAAGGTTTTGCAACATCATCTCTGATATTCACTAATATAATTAGCATGCAATGTGCCATTTCCCATTTAAATAAAGACACATTTGCCTGGTGTCTTGTATAATCACTGACTATTAATGGAAGACAATAGCAAATATACGATTGTGGGTATGCCAATTAGTTTTCATTGGACACACACACACACACACACACACACACACACACACACACACACACACACACACACACACACCGGCGTGATAAACTGACTTGATTAAAAAGAACACCCCATGAGCGTGTTCCATTTAAATGCTACTAATGCAGTGCTAGAGAATAAAAGATGGGCCTCTTTTCAGTTTAAACTATACACTTATTCATGATCCTCATGCGTTTCCCCTGAGGCTGCACCTCTCCCCGAAGGATCACAGAGCCTCATCTGAATGCTTTGACCCGACTTAAAGGTGACAAGCTCCAATAGCGGGGTGGAAATGACTAGTGGGGGACTATTTTTGTAGGAGACTGTGCCTTAAACGAGGGGTACTGTGGCTCAAACGAGGGGTCCACACAAACTGACAGTTGGGTTGAATTGGAGCACTTAAATCAGCAAAGATATGGTAGTCAGATGTCTGTAAAGGATTATCCTCAGTGACTATCCTGTAGTGTACATAAGGGTGTGTTAAAAGTAGGCCAACAATTGCAAAGGTTAAACTTGCTCAGTAGTTGTGATGGCAAATCATATGCGCAATAAGATAAGATAAGATAAGAAAACTTTTAATACTCTCACAATGGAGAAATTCCCACTTCAAGCCCAATCAACACTGAGTTGGGCAGTATGATTGTGAGGTGATGCCAAGAGGCGTGCATGTGACCCTGGTGTGTGTATTCGTGTGGGTGTGTGTATTTTGGATTTTCCTCATCTCACCACGGAGTGTGTTTTGCCCTGTGCCATCAGGATGGCTTGATCCGCGTTACCCCTACATCACAAGCATAATCACCGTGTCATCCAAACAGACTGTGTGACAGACGGCAGCACATGTATGTAGATGCTCACAGGCCCAAACATTAGGTACACCTGCACACTCTCCCTCAGGGTTTTCCTTCTACAGAGACAACATTTTATTGTTCATTGTGAGCAACGATGAATTTTTTTTTAAGCACTCGGTTAACCTCTGATAATGTTAAAGTGTTACTTTCAAAACAACACACAATAAGCAATGTCTGGAACCCGAACCACTAACTGCTGCAGTTTGAAACCTAACCCCAAAGATTCTCGGTAGGGATTGTATTCATTTTCAAAGATTGTCAAGTTTATGGATCAAAATTATGCATTAATAAAATTTTGCCCCAAGGCGGAACTTCGTTAGAGATTTTCCTTTACCCTCCCCCTGCCCAAAAAAACAATCATTGGCACAATGTCGACAGAAATCAGAAAGCATCCAGCATGTCAGAATTTGTTCTTCTTAATTTCAGTGAATAGGAGTGAGGAATTTCAAAGTCAGATAATCACATTTTTTTCCTCTTTTGTTGTTGTCGGAAAGCAATCACACTCCAAATTCATTTCTAACAACAATAATGATATTTTAGAGTTCAAAATATCATTTGGGTTTAAGACAGTGCTTCTCAGTTTTCTGTTACTCCCCCTTACAAAGTAGAAAACAGTTTATGCCCCCTCCACTTCCAACTCCCCTGACGCAACTTTCACTACATCGTTTGTCTGTAAAATTGTATACCTCTGCACAATATTGTCTACTTATGAACATAAAGAAAACAGAAAACAAAGATATAAACTTATCAACTTATAAGAAAGTATAACTTTATTGTTACTACTGTTTTTTAGTCTATCACAGCAAGGATTTGAAGTGGATCACTTTCCCTGAAATGAAGCAAAATTGAAAACAAAGAATTTGCCCCTGCCACCTAGTGTAGCGGATGTGCAATTACATTTTATTCTAGTGTGGCAAAAAAAAAAAAAATATATATATATTTCACTCGGGGTGCATATTCAGCTTCTCATTGTTGGGGTCACTTACAGTTCAGCCTCCCAAATTGCTGGTCCTGCAGTGTGGAGCTGATGAGAGAGGAGCTACAGAGGCAGTCTTATTTATATTCTGTGTAAAGATTTCGCCTGACTCATCATGCCGCCGCTGCCGCAGGAGGAATTATTAACAGTTCTGTCGCATTTCACCACGAGCAAGATTTAGACATAAAAAAATATATATTTAAAAAAAAAAAACCTCAACAAAGAGCAATTCATTAATTCACATTGGAAGAGCAAGAGCGCTTGGTTCTGCATAATGACCTCACAAGTTGATGCATTTTCAAAAATATCATTGTGAGAAATGCATGGGCTTCCCACGCAAAGGTGCCAATCAAATGGAGACAAGGCTTCATCTACATATGCCAGAATGGACTCTGGAACACAAAACTCTGCTCGGTGAACTACTGCACCACCAATAGCATTCTATTCCATCCATTGTGTATCCTGGCTTCTGGTGTTTTCGGGGCTGATCCAAGGTGCCTTGTGGCAAATCCTGGACTCTCCGCTCTTGGCTATGAAACTCTGATATTCGAACAACTACATTCACAATGATTACAGCCATCCATTTCTTTACGATCCAGCTTATGCTGTCACATCTCAGGGTGACAGAAAAGGTGCACCATGGACAACCAAAGTCTGCTCGGTTAACTGCTGCACGACCACTGGCTTCAGGGTTTTTCTGACGCTGACCTAAACAGGACACCCTGGACTGGTTGCCGCGTGATTGAGTGGGAAAATATTCCGCACAAAAGCTTCACAAACGTGAGCAATGTGACAATTGCAGTATTTCTGCCAAGGGCTATCAATCAATGTCTTGGCTATACATATCCTGTCATAATGTGGCTGGGGCCCATCCCAACTGACCGCATATCTCAGCTATGTCAACCACTACACTATCAATGTTGCTCACATATTTTTTTTCACTGTCCCTGAATAACAAGACACACATGGGTTCACCAGCTTCCATCAACGTCGCCATGGTCCCGACGTCATCCACCCAACGTCTCACGCTGCGCGAGATGAGACAATAAAGTTGACTGTTTGATTCCCGAAGCCGCAGCGCTCGCAGCTGCCTTGTGTTTGAGGCTCTATTATATCAAGCAACAACTTTCAGGAACGTGAAACAGCTGCCCGTAAACTACCCTGACAAACTTGTATGAGACTTTTTTTCATTTGAAAGACGAAGAAATGACAGCTATAGTTAGACTGTCTTTCTGTCGGTAATCTTTATGATTGCTTGTGCTGCGTTTCCCCCGACTCTGCCAGAGCCATCGCATCTTAAAAGGAAGGACGCGGCAGAACATATTTCATTCCATTTCTCCGGATTCCTCAAGGACTTTCGACTTTAGAGCATGCTCTCTGCTGACATGAAAAATTTAATAAAGGAATGAAAAGACGGCGCACTCTGGTCTCCCGTCCAGGATGCTAAATCATCACGTCAAAACTTGGAGCCAATCAGGCGAATGGGACTTAATGTAAGACACAAGCTATTAGAGATGTAGCTGGAGGGTTGACTCTTCCTATTGGTGGCGCCAGCACCTCTAGAACGCGGTACACGCGCTTGGCCTTTCATCCTCTTCTGGCTGTAGGAGGTCAGAGGGGATTTAGGCCCGGGCTCGCCGCCACATGTTGCTCAGTCAGGCCCGTTTTGCTTAAGGCAGCGATTATCGCCATACAGCAGCGGCTACTGTTACAAAATACCTCCGCGGCTTGCAGAGCCGGCCAGATCCTGATTGGCATGTCGGGAGGCTCCTTCCCCACATTTCCTTTTAACCACTTCATTGATAGAGAAAATACACACTGACATCAGGGAATTGAAGTGGCCGCTTCAAGGCCTTCCAACCCAAACAGCTAAACTGGAAGCCATCAAGATACATCCAGTTGGAAATGCATCACTTTGGATGAGGATTTTCAGTTCACCTCCGCTGCATGACTAATTTGAAAATATACTCGTGCGAATTCTGAAGCTCAGTCAATGTCAAATTACTTGTCAATGTGCTCCAGAAAATCCTTTTCTGGCTGGTGCTTCAATGGCAATAGCTTCAGTACCATATTGGCCTGAATATAAGACGGTGTTTTTTTGCATTGAAATAAGACTGAAAAAGTGGGGGTCGTCTTATATTCGGGGTCTACACGTTATACCCATTCACGACGCTAGATGGCGCCAGATATCATTGAAGCGAATGCTGAACTTGACTCCCCAGGCCAAAGTGAACCCCTGCCACGAAGAATAAAAATAAAAATAGCGGTAGCACGAAGAAGAAAAATAAAAAATAGCGGTAAGAAGGAAAAGAGAAAAAAATAATAGAAGAGATAACAGAAAATGGAGAAACGTAGTGACAATCTGGAGAAAAGTGGGTCGAAGATCGGCCAGGTTAACTGGCAGCTGAGGAGAAGTTATGATGTAATTTACATTTCAAAAACCAGAAGCCATTCATTTACGAATGTGATTGCACTTTAGATTTGAATGAGGCAAAATAACATGCTTTTTCTCTCAAATATATTGTTATAATCATTTGTATCAGACAGATGTACTGTAATTATTTTCTGTATAAAAATGAATTTGGTGTTCAAAGAGTCCTTTCTCAAACTTGAGTCTTGAAAAAGAGGTTGTCGTCTTATAATCAGGGCTGTCTTATATTCGGGCCAATATGGTATTTCACAATGAATTCGAACTAATCTCATAAAACTGAGCTGCTAATTGACCAAGTCACTTTCTTTTTTTCTTTGTTTCATTTTTTCTTTGTTTCATTTTTTCTTTCTTTCTTTCTTTCTTTCTTTCTTTCTTTCTTTCCTTCTCTTAACCCAAATGGCTACAGTGGAACGTTTGCAGTGAGAAATACAAGTTTGTCACGATGGATGAAATCGAAATACGTCAGAGGCACGTAACAGCGCTGCTATTTCTCAGCGCATTCCAATTTAATCAAAGGACCAAATATGCAACTCAATTGGGACAACTGAGCTGTTATCGATGTCAGTCTAGAAATAGTGCCGCTTTTCGCCATTAAGTTTAAAGAACTCGTGTTGCTCAGTTACTTGGGTGCAATTTTGAACAGTATCTAATGACTGTAATACTGGATATGAACCAGCAAAATCTTCATCATATATTCATCTTTCTTGCGTCTTATTGCCATGCATTAGTTTCAGTTTTTCACAAGGGATTCTGACTCGGTTCAAGGAAAACATGTGCAACTCATTTGGGACCGGTGTGCTATTATTGGTCTCAATCCAAACAGTCAATATTTCAGAAATGTAGGACTTTTCTCTTATTTGCAACCTGATCAAAGAGCAATAGCGCATTGATGCCATGGCATTGGCAGACACGCAAAGCACTTGCTCAGCATCCAGGAAGACTGCATTTACTGTTTGTCAGTGACCCAATTGTTATCTGGGTATTGCTATGTTATAATAATAATAATACCGTAATAACAATAACAATAATAATAATAATACATCCATGGCACTTTTCCAAACACTCAGGCACTTTAAAGTGAATCCAAAATAGCTTCATTATTTTTCTACATATTCCATCTCAATCAAAGGACAAAATGTGTACCGGTAATTCATTTTGGACGAATGAGCTAGCATTTTTTTTTTCTGTCCAGATACATATGAGTTGAGAAATGTTCCCTTTTTTCTTCTGCATCAAGATCAAAGTGAAGGAGTCCAATGAGTCATACATTGCAAGAAAACCAAATCCATTACAAATTTCCAATCAGGTTGCTCTGATGCCATTTGGAATTTTTGGATAGTGTCGAGGGGGTGGGGGTGCTGTTTTATTAACCAGTGTGATTATCTGCTCTTGTTTTACTTTGTTACCATTTCTGCCATTTCTAACAGCGAGTCCTATTAATGCCACACAGTCATCCGTCTGTTTTTGCTGATGCGCTTTTCAAAGGCGCATTTAATAATCTTGCTTACATCTGTTTCAATTAAACAGTGGCATCATTAGCGCAACGAGGGCGTAAAGCTTGATTTGCGTTAATGAGTTGGCAGAAAATGAACACGGGCGAGAGAAGTAGGGAAGTTCTCCCAGCATGCCGAGGAACAATGCAACAAGCCAGAGAACTTGGGAAAGCTTATGAGGAAAATGAAGTACTACATACGTGCATTTTGCAGCCAAATGAGCTGCACAGCGTGCGAAAACAAGACCTGCTGTTGCACACTTATGCAAACGTGGCTGTCATGCTGTGCTGAGAAAATGGTAGATTTGGTCATGAAAATGTCCTATTTTGCTAGAATTTAAAAGCAGCTGGGGGGATCTGGTTTGATTATTTTCATCGAATCTAAGAAAAACACAGCAACTAGTTTTGTGTCATTTAATTTAATTGTTTTTGCAATACAAGGTTGATATACTCAACAACATAAATATGGTATACATCAATAGCTTATGTCTACAAATAGTGGCCCTTAGTCAAGTAGACACCATGTCAGTATGGCAAGATAAATAAAGGCCTCCCTCTAAGGCAGCGGTCCCCAACCCCCGGGCCGCAGAACGGTACCGATCCATGGGTCATTTGGTCTCGGAATAAATAGAATAAATAATTTAATTTTTTCCGTTTTATTCATTTTAGAATCTGAAACATGTTTTATTTGGAAAAATTACCAGATTCTCTGTTAGATCCGTCTACAATATGTCATTCTTGACGCAGATGAAGGCACGCTTCTCGGTCACGTGATAGGTTACCATCCATCCATCCATCCATTTTCCGATCCGCTTATCCTCACGAGGGTCGCGGGGACTGCTGGAGCCTATCACAGCCGTCTTTGGGCAGTAGGCAGGGGTCACCCTGAATTGGTTGCCAGCCAATTGCAGGCCACACAGAGACGAACAACCATCCACGCTCACACTCACACCGAGGGACAATTTAGAGTGTTCAATCAGCCTGCCATGCATGTTTTTGGAATGTGGGAGGAAACCGGAGTACCCGGAGAAAACCCACGCAGGCCCGGGGAGAACATGCAAACTCCACACAGTGGGCGTCACGTAATTAAGGCGCGGAGACTTCCCTTACAATGCAAATGAGTTCTCTATGGCAAATAACATTCCAGTAGACTGACAAGTAACTGGTCCACAATGTTGTGTGTCTACTGTTTTGTTTCACTCAGTCTACATCGACTCTTGCCATTTGTCTTTAGATATCCAGGAGAGGGATTTTCATTATAGCCATTTAAACTCCGGTTTCACTTGACCAAAAAAGGCCATATATTGGGAACAATTCAGGAAATTCCAAAAATGTGGTCATTCAAATAAAGGTCCCCCTCTATCCTCTGTGAGACAACCTAACCACATCTACACTTGAGTAACTCTTCAAAATGTATATTGGCGAAATTACACTAATAAGGGTCTGAATTTTGTATGAATCCACCTTCTCTCTGGTTTTCGACACCCTTTTTTTGTCCACTGCATTTTGGAATACGTATTTACAGTAAATTTGTTGTATGTGGCACATACACGGATACAATACGCCAGGGGTCACCAACGTTGTGCCCATGGAGCCCAGGGAGGCCCCAAGGAGCACATCAGTAGCCTGCGGACCTGTTCAAAAAGTAATTCACCAGAGATGAGACATTGTTGAAGAAAAAATATAAACACTGGCTGAGATTTAGAGAAATAAAATGCTGCATATGATATTTATGTATTTCACAATTATTGTGAGAAATCATTGAGATAATCTGTTTCTTCATATAGAACAAATAAAGGCAATTTGAACAAATTTGTTATTTTAGAAGTGTGTATCAAAGTGGTAGCCGATCGCATTAATCCATACCCAAGAAGTATCTCTCATTTTCAAAAAGATTGCTGACCCCAGTGCTACACTAAATTGACGGGTGAAATTAGGCAGCCTGACGATTAAGTGCTTCATCCATGAGTGAAAATACAGTCCAATGGAAAACAAAAAGTGTACCGTCATACTTGATCCTTGGAGTATTTTGGCCGAAGATTGCTCAAGATATTAAGATACAAGTCTTGGGAAATGTTTTAAATCATGGGAGGAAAAGAAATGGTTTGAAGTGTCGTCAAACGAAAGATTCTGCCTCCTCTACTTTCCATCCAAACAATATTTTGTCGTTTGTATTTGTGTAAGTCACCATAGGCCTGAGGAAGACTTTGCTCACAATCCCAGTTTTTGCTGTGGGTGAGGGGTTTGTTTTTTCGGGTGGGAGGGGGGGGGGGGTGTTGTGTCGGAGTCATCCAGCAGCGGCCTCTGTCTGTCTGGCATTTTCCTTGCCACGCATCCTGTGGGAGCGAGAGCTTTGGAGTCGAGCTGCATGGCCACATCAAACAATGGCTTTTTGTTGTCAACAAAGCCAGGGCAGCTTGCCTTGGAGGGGGGAGCGCTGACGCTCTTACTTCCCTCCACCCCAAACTCCATCTCTCTCTCTCTCTCTCTCTCTCTCTCTCTCTCTCTCTCTTCCCTCGGGATGCTGTCTGCGTCCCACAATTCAGAATTGTCAGATAAATGCGTGCCAGCGCATCTCAAGTCTCTTTATATTTGCACTCAAACGTGACTACGGCCTTCCAAATGTGTTGAAGACCCGTGTGACTACCTGGTGTGTAATGCAGCAGCGTCCTGCTGTTTAACTGCTGCCCAATGGGACGAGCGCATATGCGTGTAGGTAACACATGGATTTGTTCTTCAGGTCTTGGCCGCCCGCCGAGGCTGATTATTTGAATTGTTGCATAATCGCGACGCGAAGCTGGCACGCTCTCATCACAGACTCTCGGAGCAAACAGCCAGAGTCTATAAATAAAATGTGAGCTTGCGTCTGCTGCTGCGTTTGCCGAAGCTATGAAGGATCTGCGCAATGCGTGGCTTATGACTTAAACATATTAGTCTGTGTAGAGTTGAATGCTCTGCTTTATTTAGCGCAGGATTTATGGGCGTCTGGACTTGGCTCACTGGAAGTCTTATACTGTAATATTCATGTCATCATAAGATAAAAGGTAGTTGAGACTACGTAAATATGTCGGCTCATGAACTGATGATATCTTTTAATGTTTGTATTGCAGCGCCGTAGACTGAGTGTAATAAATGGACCTTCAAGTTTGAGAAGCCAAATGGAGGTGACCTTATCAGCAATTTTTTAGGAATGGCCAGCCAGCAGAGGAAAATTGCTAGCATTCCAAATCGGGATAGTTTGGAGATCAGTGCATTCGTTAGGCTTGATATGCACACCGCATGGTTCAAGTGACACAATTCAGATTTTCTGCTCTCGAATGACATGATTGCGATATGTGACATGGTAGCAAAAAAACAAACAAACAAAAAAAAAACATGATATGGATATTTTCAGAGAGGAATCAAGATTCAAAAATATGCTTAATTTTGATTGGCGTAGTTTGGCAGATGACAAGTTGTTAGGGAGGGGCCAGCCAGGCAGCCTTCTCAGCCGGGGTGCTCTGCACCTCACACCTGAGGCTCGCCCGCTAATCACCCACCTGTATCTTATCAGCTCGTTTGAGTTGGGATACGTTGGCTCCCGAACAATTCCTCAGTGCAAGTTCGTGCTGTTACCACCTGCAGTGCGCTCGGGTAGGCATCTTGTGAAGTTTTCGGTTCCTTCGTAGACCTTTCCTTTCCCTGTGGATTCTATGTCTTCTCCCTTGAACTTGAAGTCAGTTACTGTTTGGATTCTCTTGAGTCGACTTTGCAAAAGCTAATAAATTGCACCACATTTTGGCTCATGCCACTCCTGTCTGCTGTTGTCCGTTTGGGGTCACATACCCGAACACAATTGTTCCCAAAAAGTGACTTAGAGCTTTTTATTGCTACTCCCAATCGAAGTTGACTGTCCAACTAAGCTCTGCAATTAGCCCAGGGTGTACCCCGCCCACTTCTTGTCCCAGCTGGGATCGGCTTCAAGCTCACCATAGCGAGGATCAGCGATATAGGAAATGGATGGCTGGTCGGACATTAACTTAAGCGTCGCTGCCTGTTGTTGAGGATTGTGGCATGCTTTACATTCAGTTTGGGCATCTGTGCATACAGCTTATTACATGCATTCTGTCAGTGCAAACCCCGCAACGTCGGATATGTGTCGGTTAGACTGTGCATGGAAATACACAGTCCCAAAATTCAAACATAGGCATTGAACTGGACTGACAGTGTAAATTCAGCGTTAGTAAACAGGATTATGCAGCTATGGGCAGGAATGTGGACGAAGAAACCAAAACACGTTGGTGCAGTTCTGGATTAACATGCACTTAAAGGAATTTAGGATGCTTCATCCTCACTATATTAAAATTGTGAGCTAAAATTTCAAGTGTTTAATTTGTTTCACTACATTCGCAGTACAGTTTGAATAGTTATAATGACAAGGATTTGGGGCTTGCATCAACACAATAATACATTTGCTTTTACAATGAAATGTTTCGTGAAGTCACAAGAAAAGTGCTGGGAAGTCGATTCAAACGTACATGTTTTTCAGAAAATCCCCAGACTGTGACCATTCAACAACTCCCAGGTCAGTGGAATGTTTGTAGGGATGCTTTATGGGCTTGTAAATGTTGAAAAGACGTTTCACTAGTGGTATGTTTACAAGAAAAAAAAAATTGCGGCGGTCCAACCACTTAGGTGTATTCCAAACCAGGAAAAATGACACTACTTTGTTTTGGAATGCCCGTTTCTCTTCCAGCAACTTTGTTATGAATCACACAGCCAACACAAATCACTCTTGACTCTTCATAAAACGTCACAGCTCCTCCTTTTTTCAAAAATTTTTTTTTTAAACCAACCAGAAAAAAAAAAAAAAGCTTCTTCCCTTGGTTCAAGCCAGGCTTGCACAACTGCTGCTTTGAAGCAGAATTCCTCGAGTGAAATTCTCAATGCTCAATCGGCCAATGCGCCCACTTGACTATAAATTTACACCAACAAAACTACCACATTTATGTAAATGTACACTCCTCTCCAAGTGTGTTGGAACAGTGTGGCCAATTTAATTCATTTTGCTATCGCCTGAATACATTTGATCTAAACAGCCAAAGACAAGTATGAGACAAGAGATCCACCTTTTAGCATTTATTTTCAGATATTTACTTCTGGATCAGAGACACAATTTAGAACACAGAAACGCCTATTTGCACCCATCCATTTATTCATGTGAACAAAAGTGTTGGGAGACGCGAAGACGACTTTAATGAGAGTTAAAAGCAATGAGCATGAAAACCACAGCACCATCTACGGGTGAGGGGGAAAAAGCACTTGGGTAGCTGAGTGACGATGGAAACTCCATCAGTGCCATTGCATGAACATTGGCCACAGTCAATACAAACACTTTGAAAGTCCTGAAGGAGAGCCCAGAGGCTTGAACAATATAGCCGGTACTTATCTCCATGTCCCTTTCAGGTAAAATTCTCCTAAACAAGAGTTCTGGAGTAGAAACACAATTTAAAAAAAAAAGAACTAAGGGTAAACGGAACTGTGGCCATCATTGGTGACTTTCGAATTGTTTATTGTTCAATTCCATGTCTTTGAATATACCGTATTGGCCCGAATACAAGACGATGTTTTTTGCATTGAAATAAGACTGAAAAAGTGGGGGTCGTCTTATATTCGGGGTCTAGACGTTATACCCATTCACGGCACTAGATGGTGCCAGATATCATTGAAGCTAATGCTGAACTTGACTCCTCAGGCCAAAGCGAACCCCTGTCACGAAGAATAAAAATAAAAATAGCGGTAGCATGAAGAAGAAAAATAAAAAATAGCGGTCAGAAGGAAAAGAGAAGAAAATAATGGAAGAGATAACAGAAAATGGAGGAACGTAATGACAATCTGGAGAAAAGTGGGTCGAAGATCGGCCAGGTTAACCGGCAGCTGAGGAGAAGTTCTGATGTCATTTACATTTCCAAAACCAGAAGCCATTCATTTACGAATGTGATTGCACTTTAGTTTACATGTGTTCAGATATTAAGATTTGAATGAGGCAAAATAATATGCTTTTTCTCTCAAATATATTGTTATAATCATTTGTTTCAGATGTACTGTAATTATTTTCTGTATAAAAATTAATTTGGTGTTCAAAATGTGTTTTTTCAAACTTGAGTCTTGAAAAAGAGGGGGTCGTCTTATAATCAGGGCCCTGTTGTATTCGGGCCAATATGGTATGTGCCCTCCGATCGACTGGTACCCGGTCCACAGTGTACCGTGCCCAAAGTCCTCTGAAATAGGCTCCAGCTCACCCACGCACCCAGTGGACGACATGCACAACAGAAAATGGATGAGTGCATGGATGGATGGAAGATGAAGTAGTCATTGGCCAACCCCATGTCTCATGTTAACAGGATCATAAGAAACAATTTCAGTTTCTCCCGGGATAAAACGAATTTTCTTCCAGAATAATTATTCGTGGCTCACTGTGCCGTTTAACTAATGAGGCAGACTGAACCGTGAAATTGTACTTAATGGGTACCTATAGGAGTTGCACCACAATGTCTCATTCGAAGGGTGAAGCTGTCTTGAGCTTGTGGATGACTCAGCTGCCACCGAGCCCCTGCTGGGTCTCCATTAACAAGCACCTGGACTGCGTTTGATCTAAGCTGCCAAGAGTGAAATGTTTTCACGGTCAAGCTGGCGCTAATTCTAGTGTTTCATGATACTGACTTGTCCATGCAACGGGTCGGCGATTGCACTTTTGGTGATGTTTCAGGTTGCTTTCACACAAGTAGAATCCCTTGTCTGTTTCAATCCACTCTGGTTCCCCTGGTGAGGTTCACTGGGCCAAACAGGTGGCAATCAGACCATTTTCTTCAGAGGTCTTCCACTTTGAAAATAAGTACAAATCCATCCATGTTGTGGAATGCGTGTCCTTGCGGGGCTTGCAGCTAAGCTGGAGCTCATCCCAGCCGAAGACTACGGGCAACGAAAAAGGCTCGATGCCTTTTTCGTTGCCCGTCCCTCTCTTTGGAAAGACCTCCCGCGAAACGAGGCAACCCCCTCTTACTGAAACTTATTTTTATTCTATGGCTTTTGTCTCAGCATGAGAATTGGCCTTGTTTTTGTGATTTGTAGTGTTCACTGTTTTGATATTAGTCTATTGTTTAAACAGCGATATTCAGTATAGCAAATGGTTGGGTTGAGATAAGTTGAGTGGAGCTTGTAAGCCAGTTAGCCATGGGCTATACTGTCAAATATTGGTCCACAACCATTTGGTCGCAAAACAATTCTTACTGGCCCGTTGGACATTTGCTACGGGCCTGCACAGAGATCCTGAACAAAAAATTTGTCTTCCTTTTTGCCTAAGAGTCTTGCATTTGGGTCCTCCTACTCATCATACTGTTTCCCACTAATTATAGCTATTACAAGCGTAATGTAGAGTTACGTTGTATTTCTATTCCGTGCTTTTCATGTGTTTCTCTGCTAGTTTGTCAAAATACAGCTTTACGTTAAACTATTTCGTGTCGCAAAGAAATGTTTGCGAACGCTGCTGTCGGGCTCCCAATGGCAGCTGTAACAATATAGAACACAGCACAATGACAAATAGAAGCAAGTTCTTTTCAGACATTTTACCACATGGAAGTGAATGCATTTTATTTCCATATTTTTGGCCCCTCAAAATGTTGTTGGCACAGAAATGGCCAAAATGGCACAGTTTTTCCCTGTTTTTCATTAGGATGCATACCAAAACCTAAGAACGTAACTATCCATTGTGTGGAAATGATTGTCGATGAACCATGTCTCCAAGCAATTAGGGCAAATTGGAGTGTTCTAATTGGCTGTAAACAGCGCAGGCGCTATTGATTCACTTTCATTTCCTGAGAGAGAAGTCCAGTCTTCAAGAGACATCTCTTATTGTAACCTCACCTAATTGTATTGTGTGTAATAACCCAAAGCCAGTGGGGTGCCCAAGTCCGGTCCTCGAGCACCCGTCCCCTATCCAGCCTGTTTTAGATGTCTCCCTCCTCCAACAGAAATGATCAAGGATTGTTATCAATCTTCTGCAAAGCTTGCTGGTGAGCTGATCATTTGAATCAGGTGTGTTGGAGGAGGGGGACATCGAAAACAGAATATGGTCTTTTAATTGTATTGCACTTTACCACCAGTAAGGCACTCAAAGTGCTTTCCACTGACTTTCACATTCACCTGCTGATGGCGCAGCATCAGGAGAAGCCGGGGTTTCCGTATCCTGCTGAAGGACACTTCGGCATGGTTACAAGGGCCAGGGATTGAACCTGCAACCTCTTCGGAGCTGACAAACACTGAACGGCATTCATTCATTTGCACTTTTGTTGGTAACGGTCTGCATACTTGGAAAGTTACTTGAAGCACTGTGTTGTATTTGTTTGAATTCTTTGCACTATATTTCATGGTGTTTTTTTTTTCGGATGGATGGATTTTTCTATTGCATGTTGTATTGAAATGTGTATTTCGTAAATGAAAAGAGAAAATTGCCATTCATTTCATGCGATAATACTATGTCAGGAGACATATGCTTACCAGGGTATAAAATCACCCATAAACTTTTGTCCATATATCTACAGTTAAAAACAAACCTTACAGTATGGTATCATCTAACACAGGGGTGCCCAAACTTTTTGGACCGAAGATCTACTTTTCGATCAACTAACCTCCTGGGATCTACCCTTACCGGCACGCGCAAGCGCGCGCACAGGTGCGCACACATACACACACACACACACACACAAACACGCACGCCATGATGGGAAAGAGCCTGAAACTGAGGCATGCGATGCACTTTTGCAGCCTGTTAACTATCGTAGCTCACACGTACCGTTTTAAAGTGCTTCCCTGGGCCCTCCTAGATTCCTATTCTTTGCCCGTGCCCTCGGTGAATTGTTCACGAAACAAACTCTGAAACAAGAATAATGATGATAAAAGATAGAGCGCAACAGCTCTGATCACAAGCTGCAATTGCAGACTGCTGAGCGCTAACAACTTCCGGTGACGTAATCACGCGCAACCGTAAGTTCAAGATTTACCTATTTTTTAAAATATTTTCTTTGTGAAAATGAGACTGATAGGATGATTAGGGTGCAGCGTACATTAACACAAAAATATATATTACTAACATGTACAAAGACACACAAATGGTTGTTTGTTTTTTTTCTCCTCAACATTCCTCGGATCTACTTGGGACCTGTTTTAGATCTACCGGTAGATCAGGATCGACGTAATGGGCACCGCTGATCTAACAGGTTGTGTTGTGGCCTTCCAGGTTGTCCTGATAATCGTTACTTATCCACAAGCACTGCTTTTGCTCCATTTTTGCTTTCATCCATTCAGCAAATCTTCTTCCTCTTTACATTCTTGTAATTAATGAGAGAAGAGAGCAACCTAACGTGATTTTTTTTTTGTTTTGCTTTTTTCCCCCCTCTCACTTTTAGTACGGACATTGTTTACAACCCTATGACCAACTGTAGACTGTAAATGTGAAAGTGCTCTAGTGCTCAATTGAAATGCTGATGCAAGCCGCAGCTGGGATGAACGCTCTGCTATTAACACCAATAATAGTCGGGATTGAAAGGGAAGTGAAGTGGGGGATTGGGGGGGGAGGGGCAGGAGGGGCGGTGATATGCTCTGGAGCCTCCCAGAGACTGGAGCCATGTGTCTCATGTATGGCATTAATGTATATTTTACCCATGCAGATCTTCTAGCAACAAGGCAGAATTTGAATGGCTGCTTATGTATGAGTCTTGCAAATGTCTGTTTCATTAATTCCATCTGGCTCCCATTGTTGCGGGCCAGGCAGATGGGGTCCGAGGATGGCAGACGTTTTTTAAACAAGCGGATATGGAACAACCTGCTTCACTGCCCCAAATGATCCCTCGGGTTTTTCGACTGTTCTTCCTTCTCTCTCTCTCTCTCTCTCTCTCTCTCTCTCTCTCTCTCTCTCTCTCTCTCTCTCTCTCGCTCTCTCGCGTTTTTTTTCTTTTTTTCTGATTCCCCTCTCATACCAAGCGAGTCAAGGGCACTCTTCTGTTTCCTGGCTTCTGGAAGCCCGCAGAGGTCAATCACTCTAAAAGCCAATGGAAGCGCACAGCAGGGAAGCAGATTTATGTACTCTCGCCATACTCCCCTCGCATTCACTGGAGCCATTCGTTTTCAATAAGAAGCATGACGTCTTCCTGCACAAACTTTCCTTCAAAGAAAACAAAAAAAAAAAAACCTTCAGATATCATTTGTTTGGTTTGTGACAGAAAAATGGGGATTTGCATCTTGTTAACATTATTTTTAGTGGCTCTGTTTCAGATGCCCTGGAAATTATAATGGGCCTTATTCATGTACGCGCATGCTAATCACACAGCGGTTTTCCATTTGAGCTCCACATGTCTGCTGAAAGGAGGGTGAGAGGCTCGGATCAATTGGTGAGCACATGTTCCAACGCCCAAGTGCGGCAAGACCGTATGTATGAAAGGGGGCAGAGGCCAGTGGCTTTAATTAGGTTCGCTTCAGCACATCTGCATGAGGCTGACTTAAAGCCTCGGCTGCGTGGCCCAACAGTCACGGACACGAGCCTTTAAACTCACTCCCCAAATGGAGTCTGTAAAACGTCATGTGCCACCGGAGCAGGAGGCTTATCTGGGGGCCATCAAGCGCAAGAATGCAACCACATGAGCGTATCCTGCAGATTAAATCTATTCGTGCATTTTTGCTTTGTTTTGTTTCGTTTTTTTTTTTTTTTTTTTATGTGAGAGAATTGACTCGGCATGTAAATCCTTCTGGGTGTCTTTCTGTTCTTGGTTGGGGAAAAAACAGGATGGAGCTTTTCTATTCATGTGCAGTTGCAGGAAATCTTTTTTTAAAACAAGGGATGGCGATTTTTGGTGCCATTCATTTTTGGGAAACTCTGCATGGGTGTCTCATGCAGGAATCCGGGACCCTAAAAGAGCCATTCTAGGTGGGCTCGTGGTGCAAATCTGGACTTGGATGCCTTCCTATTACACGTGTAAAAAAGGTGGAGGTTGGGGTTGTGGTGTTGGATTTATAGGAGTGCTATATGAAGTGGTGCAGCTTGGTCAATAAAATGAAAATACACAGCGTAATTGCATGCGTTGCAATGCCTCCCACGTGACGTGATTTAGCCAATCAAATCAGTTCTTTCAACACAACTTTGTGAATGTGAACAAGCAAACAAGCATCAAGGAAAGTTTAAGGTAGCATCTCACGGCAAAGGCTTGCAAGTGTTTGCGATTTTCTTGTTCAAAATTCGATGGTGACAAGAAAAATTTCTTGCAACCATTAAAGTGGTTTTCGAAAATCTGGCAAATATCTTTGCAACATGAAGTAACCCTAATGAAAAAACATGTTCTATATACATATGCAACCGCTCGCAAACCTTCTCCGCTCAGTGAGAGATGAGCTTCAGTGAAAATCGATAGTCGTGCTTTACGGCAAATAAACCGTAAAGAAGGAAGGCGGTATCATTAGCTCTGTTTATTTGAATTTTAAAATTGGGGGGTGCACCGTTGAGAGAAATGGTTTTAAGGTCACAGTTCACTCATTTGATATTTACAGTGAGGGAACAGAATGGAAAAAATGTTCACGGTTATGTTTGATGTAAATAATAGCAGGAAATTCTCCCATAAATGAAAGATTCCCAAATCACCAAAGTCATGTATTCACTAAATGAAAGACTAATGTCATGATCCTGTCTTGTTTCGTTTTTTTTCCGTCTCCAGCTGGAGAGTAGGCGTCACTAATGAGTCGCACCTGTTCCGCATCAGGCCTCGTAACCTACTGCCTTTATAAAGCTGTCAGATTATTAATCCTTGCTCACGACTCTGTCCTCCAAAGCTCCAATTCTCTTGACATTCTCTGTATTATTTTTCTTCATATCCTGTGTTGAGTAATTCATCGCATTTTTCTCTGATTATGTTCTTTCTGGATTGGATTCTCTTGTCCTTTGACAAGCAAGTTACGTTTTTCTTGCCTCGTGCCTTTTGCAAGCGCTTTTGGTTTGTTCTCGCCTTTTCTTAGTTCTTTGTTACCAGCGCACTTCATTGTACGTTGTCAATCTTGCGTTTTTGTTAATAAATATATTTCCTTCCTGACAAGTAAACAGCTTATATATTTTCATTTTAGGAAAAGTGCAATATCAATAGTTGGTCTTTTGAGGAAATGAACAAGACAGGCAAATATGTACAACGCTAGCATTTTGAACAGTTTGACTTGTTCTGCTAGAAACACAGCAATGAAACCTGTCATTGCTTTGGCTCCATGCGAGAAGCTGTTTGGATGCCTCTGGGAAATCCGTTTGCAAGGTACTATTTGCTGTTCCTGAGCTGCACTGATACTGGATTCACGCTGGCGTGCTGCCATTTCAAATGAGCTCACAGGTTGGACGTCCTGCCCAAAAACATATCGTCAGCCATGATGTCCGCGAGCCAGAGGCTGAGCTGCACTGGATTGGCTTGCGGTGTCGACGTCGCGTGTGGCTCCAGCCAACCGCCACAACTTTGCTGAACCAACAGTGCGATATAAACAATGCATTGAAATATGACACGGTTGTATTTTGACAGTCAGTTGGTGAAGACATAATCTTTGGGACCGAATTATAAAGCATGCTGTGTATTTTGTCTCTGAAAACGTTTGCCTGACGTGGACCTCTTTAATATTTAATTAAGGATTTTTCTGTGAACTGTTGAGATGTATAAGAAGGCTAAGATATATTTATTTATTTATTTATTTAAGTGTATATTTATTATTGAAATAAAATGAAGTCCAGCAGATGGATGAGACTGCGGGCTTGCATCGCTGCTGCTCACTCTCAGTCTCTACCTCTTCGATTGCTCTCAACCCGTGACTAAATAAAAGTTCAAAGAGAATCTGTGACAGCATCTCATTTGCATATTTCCGAAGAGCAACAGTGGAAGCCGCAATCTGGAGAGGGTGGCGACGGGTTGGGCTACTGCTGCTGTTTGTGATGGTGGCGGTAGTCAACGGGGGTTTGTTGTTCCCATGCACACAGGACATAATCAATGCATGCTGTGCACACACACACACACACACACACACACACACACACACACACACACGACACGACTTTTAAGGAACAACAACAACAAGCCACCATTTGGAAGTCAGTCTTGCATGATGCGCCGTTTACACAAGATTGCTGTTCACTTAAAACAGATAAATACAGTGTCAGCGTGGCTTTCCGTTGTTTGTTTACATGACTACGACTATTTTGAGTCTTAACATTTGAACTTTTTCTTCTTTTGATGACAGCGTGACCGATCTCATAAAATCAGTGGCGGGCAGCGCATTTGGTTCCATGGTCTTCAGTGGGGATTCAGCGGACTTAATCCACCCTCTTATAAACACCACTATCATGTTGAGCATGCATGTTGGCCAGAGTGTATATTCAAACACTGAATCTCAGACCTGGAGAGGCAGAAGTGCTGACCATCTCCCACAGTGCTGGCTGCAAGTGACAAATGACCCTTCATGTCCCCCAGTCAATTAACTTGGGTACGGAACCACCCATCGCTCACAACAATGTACATTTTAATTTCCATACAATACGACAAATGTTCAAAGATGCTGATCAAAGTGTGTTATTTGAGAGGAAATTGGATTCTGAAGGGGGGGGGGGGTTCACCTTTAAAATGATGAGGCTGTAATTAATAGAAATCAAACCTGATTTAATTTTTTGGGTCACTTGAATTAGCTCCCATGAGACAATAATAAAGATTGCAGGTTAAATGCATTTGCAAATAAATATGCCCCTGCTGCTTCGAAATGATGGGGGTAAAAAAATACTGTGTTGATGGAAAGACAAAAGCATTCAGTGTGAGGTTGCACAAAATCTGTTGATGCAGGATTGACCTTTTTTGTGTTGAGGTTTTTCCACATGGCTGGAAAATAGACCACCACAGTGGTGGTCCTTAACTTTTCCTTTAGTTCATCCCTCAGCCCACTAAACTCCCTTGGGAACACTTCCAATTGCATGATGTCTCAACTTCTGCACAGATTCACATGCGAGCTCTGCAATGAGCAGCCGGGAACCTGAATCATTTTGGTTTCCTTCCATGATGGAGTTTATATTTCACACAGAGCTTTCCGTGCATTTTTTGGACTCCAAACTTACAAAAATATATCAGTGAGCGTTTCCATGACATGGTGTTCCTGCTTATGGTATTTTACCCTGACAATTAATGACAGAATAAAAACACGTTTGAGAAACCATGCTTTGAAACAAAAACAATCGAACCGTGTGAAAACTGTAATTTCCCTGATGTGGCACTTAGTAGGAGGAGTGGGAACGATGGCATAACACAGTATCTTTGCAATATTTTGCCAATGATACCCATCGTATCACAACGCAGTGATTGTGAGGTGCTAACCACTCCCCCCACCACATATTAAAGATCCCTTTCGAAAAAAATTCCTGGTTTCTTTCAAAATAGTACATTCTAAATGTTTTGAAGATGATCGCTGAAAACACCTGCAAAGAATCATCTGGTGCTCATGGAGATATACTGTCAACTGTTTTTCACCATTTCCGTTTTTCAAATTGATTTGAATATGGTGGTGAGTGATACACTTTGTAGTCTCATTCCTCCCTGCAATCCAAAAACTTCAGCACTTTCATATTGCACACCATATTTTGCTTTAGACTAAAATAAATAAATAAATAAATAAATAAATAAATAAATAAAAAAAAAAGAGGCCATTGTGACCGCCAGGCATGGCTCTTTAAAGTGCCTTGTTGTCAGCCATGAGTGCTGGCATGTCACAGCAATAAAGGCGTGAGGAGGGGGAAACAAATCTGATGTGACAGCCAGCATGTGAACAGGGACTTCGAACTGGTTGGCCATTTTAGAGTGCCTCATTGTTTCGGCCCTGAAACTACTCCCTGGGATTGATTGCAGTCAATGAAGGCTTTCAGCGGATATGTGGATATGTTCGCGGCTCAAACATGTCGTTATGTCTAGTTATAAAAAGATTCCAGACTAAATAGCGTCTATTTTTCCAGGCTGTAGTGGAATTTGATTGACAGTTGACGGTTAACCAGGATGTGCATTCAGCAACCCTAACCATAACCCTAAACTTGGTTTTTCACAATTTAGAAGCCTCATGATATATACCTCGCGGTTAAAAAAAAAGAAAAAGCATTCTAATTTGGCAGGGTTGTTAAATCTAATAGAGTTAAGGCGTGTCAAATTTTGAAGAACTTCATTTTTACACTTCACAAGTACAGTTCAAGCTTTTAGTGGAGCACTTGTCCTTTCATTTACGAAAAATAAAAATCGATGCTAGACTTTAAAGTTATTGAAGCTGTTGTGTACAACACTCTGATTTCTGAAATAACTTTTAGAGCCCGAATATTATTGATGTTTGATACTGGTGTGTTGACAGCAAACGATACAATACACATCTAGTTTTAGTTTTGTCTCGCCCTTGATTGGTATCACTATTCTTTCCATTGAAAAACACCATTGAAACTGCCACGATAGGCCCAGACATAATATTTTCCAAAACGTTGTCATTTGACTCCGATCCAAAAAAACGTGAACCATATAATTGTATAACCTTAAATCTTTCGGCTCAGTTCTGTCCGCGTGTTTCTTTGTCTGACATCCACAACAACGATAGTGTGCATTTCCCAAAATGTCCTTGTAGTATGTGATTATGCAGTACAGTGGTGTCATGGCATTTGCCAGCGCGAGGGCTGCAAAACACTGCCATGTGTGTGGTGAACAATCCCAGGCTCAGCTTGTTTAAAAAAAAAAGAAAAAAAGCAAGCATCAAAATGAAGTCGAAAAGTCTCAAGCTGCCCTTCACCTCAGCACCTGTCAGTGGGGTCACGTAAGTGTCAGCCTGTGCCCCCCTCCACCGCTCACCCCGACTCCCATCCAATCATACATGTCGATAAAAAAAATAATGGCACTCCGTCTGCTTTTTGTGTTTGAACTCCCGAAAATTTGAGAGTCTTTTTTGTGAAGTTTCTTGTGGTGCTGTTGTGTTGTACCGCAACAGGCCACAAATCTGGCAGCAGACTCTCCAACTCTGTAAAAAAAAAAAAAATACACTACAGAGTGTAACACCACCCGGTAAAAGCAAGCCGAGGAATTTGGTCAAAGGCAGAATGTGGTGAAACGTAAAAGTGACCCACTTTGAATTCATGCAAAGCATCCCGGATGTCGCATGATCCAACAAGGGGCTTACAGGAACAAATGGATCCAAAATGTTTCATGTACAGAACGGCCACACCTGCCGCAAAGTTTTGGTTATCACATAACATCGGAATGTTCTGTACTGTGGAGTGGAAAAACAATCTGTAGCCCATTAAAACATGACCTTTGGAAACATATTGAGATATGCGACGCTGACGTGATGGCATTTTTAGCTATACAGACCCATCAAGTACTTTTGTGGAGACGCTAGAACGCTCCCGCTTCGCTACTCAACCACCTGGTTGGAATGAGCCCCGCTCCTGGAAGCACTTTGCTGCGCTGCCTTGTAAATTCCTCGCTTGTGCTTTAAAATGGGTCGAAGTGCTTGGAGAAGGAAGGAGGAGACCACCATGTGTTTAGAGCATACCTTGACTCGCAACACACCTGTAGCCTTCCTTTTGTTGCTGACCAGAATAGAAGCAGCACACTGGCCAGTTGCTGCTGCCGGCTTGATGGTGGCCCACCCCAGGATGCGGCTGGTGAAGGACCACCCCAGCAAGCTGCTAAAACGAAAAGTCAGGGGTGCCTGCGGCGGTTTACGACACTCACACAACGATGGCATTGCTGACTCTTGAAGAGGCAAGTGGCCAAGTATCGTGCAGGATCTCTTTGTAACCATGACTCCAGTTACAAGCCCTTTTCGCTGCATTTTAGCCATCATGCTGTTTGGCGGAACAGAAATCCCACAAAAATGCATCATTAGAAACATTAAGATAAGAAAAGAAAATCTTTATTTGTCTCACAATGGAGAAATTCCCAATTTACAGCAGCAAAATTATGAAAGGGAGAAGTAGAAGAACAAAAATTATCTAAATAAATATACATTATAAAATATAAATATAAGCATATCAATAATGAGTGAATGTGTGAGTCCAGGTTTTCAGGTGCGTCTATTCACAAGCCTGACAGCAGTCGGCAGGAACGAGCGGCGGTACCTCTCTTCTTCAGTCTTTGGCTGAAGGAGCTGCCCAGTGGTATCAGGGTGGCCTGGAGAGGGTGGGAGGGTCTGTCCATCATAGCTGTTAGCTTAGCTAGCATCCTCCTGTTGCCCACCTCCTCCAGAGTGTCCAGGGAGCATCCCAGGACAGAGCTGTCTCTCTCTGTCCCAGGCTGAGATGCTGCCTGACCAGCAGACTATGCCATAATGAATGGCTGAGGCCATCACAGAGTCATAGAAGGTCTTCAGGAGTGAACCCTGAACTCCAAAAGACAGATACAGTATTCTTTTTCCACTGTTGCCTTTTACAAAGAACCCAGTGAAGTGGGATATTGCCGGATAGCCCACGTCCTGCAATCAGAAAATGAGATTATATCAGCGCCATCATCTTAAAAGATTTGGTGGGCGGCAAATTCTTTCAACACAACAGAGAAGAAGTGAGCGTTGGGTTTAAGGCTGGATTGACACTGGCTGGTTCAAATGACACAATTCCTATTTTTTATTTTATTTTTCTCAATTGAGGTATGCGTCTTGTCAGCATGAAAGGAACAAATGGAATGGAATCTTCAGATTGGAATCAGGCCTCTTCCAAATCGGGAAAAAAGCTGTCCTATGTGCAGTATCGGTTGTCTCCCAATGCGAATTCAGTGTCTTAGTGTATTACATTTCTGCCCAAACAACACAAATGAACATTAAAAGTAAAATGGCAAAAAACATGAAGTGCCTGTAAAAAGTCGAGACACCCCTGTCCAATTGTCGGGTTTTGGTGGTATAAAAAGAAACAAATGGGACCAAGACAGCACCTGAAAAGTCCAAAAATTTCAACCGTGTTTTTTTTTTTTTTCATCAAAGAAAAACAAAATGTGGAAAGGTGTGTATGTAATAGGTCATCCAAGGCCAAACAGTGGAATACAGTAAAATGCTTCATTGTTGCATTTTTGTGTTACTCTATTTATCGATTATTGCTTATTTCGGTGTTGTCACTGCCTGTTATTGATGCTTGTGAATTATTTACTGTAAAACGGTCATGTTGGGTATGTCTCACTTTCAATGTACATGTGGATAGACAATCAGTAATTTAGAATGAAATCGGAGTTTGGGGACTTGGAGTTTCAGTGTCAATAAAACCTTGAATTTGACATTTTGTTAATTCCCAGCATTGAATCCCGCCTATGATGCGACCATTCCGTGTTGTTCCAGGAAAACTGCAGCGACACAGAGCGAAGGTAAGAAAATGTTGCCTTTTACAGTCGGCGTGAAAAGGGCTTCAGCCCTGACAAGGGATGCGGGGTGGCCATGGTCAACTCTGCAATCGCGCAATTGAGCTCATGGTGAGCGAAGCTGGGACGGCATCTCTACAAAAGGGAATAGCACGACTCTTGGAGTGGGGTGTGAAGATTAACAGCTGACACTTCTCCCGTCTTGTCATGTTGAAAGCAATCTCCCATCCTGTCGCGTTGAAAGCAATAATCGATGTCTGACAGTGCCGTTTACACGGCACACAAAACCCTGGCGCTTTCCCGCATCTAATTATCCCAATGTGAGATTCCATGCTGCTGTGTGAAAAATATTGCGCTCTGTGAGGAAGGCAAAAAAAGCTTCAATGCGATGCCAATTTTGCAGGATCCTTGCGTAAAACGGGCTTTCGCCTCCTACCACTCGATCACAATATCTAAGACAATATCATGATCCAATACAAAAACTGTTTTTTTTGTTTTCTTTCACAAAGGTAATGACGTTCAACTTGGAGTGATGCTGTCCGAGTGTTATGCATTTCAAAGTGTCGCATGCAGAAGTGCACTTGCATCACACTGAAGGCCTTTCACAAGTTTACCCATGCACTCTGCAAAACTGTTTTTAACCCTGGAGAACCCAAGAACCCTTTTCTTCTTTGGAAAATGATGAATTATACATTAAATGACTGCTGTATGTTCACTGAACACCAAAATATGTTTTTACAAATATTCAATGCTTTAATCCTAATTTAGGATTAGGGCCAAATTTGACCCTTTGGGATTTAAGGGTAGCATTTGAGTAGCAGAATTTATCGGGGCCAAATTTGACCCTGTGGGTTCTCCAGGGTTAAAAACGTAGAGCTCACTGACGCACACCGTGCAGCCCATTTCATAAACTGTGTCCACTTCATTTAAATATATACCAGCGGGTCATAAAATGGTTTCATTTTAAGATACTGTAAATATAGAGTAAGACTAGACTGTGCGCTTTAAAAATCCGACTGCCATTAGTGGTAGAAATCAACAATAATAATAACAACAACAATAATTATTTTTATGATTTTTAATGTGAGCGGGAGAGGAAGAAAATACGAAGACAGGCAAAGGTAGGGGAGGCCTCCCTTGCTTTCCTCTCCAAACGAAGGCACGCTGAGCTTTGCAGGAGAGAAAGCGGGCAGCAGCCGAGGGGCGCTGGGGAGCATTTGGGCGCCCCTCTCATCACCTTCCTCCTTGTCCGCCTCCCTCCTCACTTTCTAACCAGCCTTTCCAGCAGCCGGCGTGCACGCAAAGCAAGCCAAAATAGATAATGAAGAATGTCAGGCACACACAAGGGAAAAATAAGTCTGTGAAAAAGCTACACAGCTGGTTAATGCCAACCGGTTGCGACTTGCGATGACGAATGCCATCTCCTTTTTTGAATCCGCTGTTTTGTTCTGCTCCGCCAAAAAGACGGATCTTTCTTTTAAATCCGCCTCCCACATGTGCAGATTCCATCGTTCTTTATGGAAGCGGACTGTAGAAGAAGCAGTTGTGTTCTTACTCGCCTTGGTGCGGTTGGTTGCGTTATCACGTTTCCTGCCCATGCAGCCCAAGCTGCCGCAGATGTCCGCATTGGGCCTGCCTCATCAACGGTAGATCCGGGGTCCATGCAAACCCAATTAAGAATCAATTTGAGCCCATGTCAGACAGCCTGGCGCCTGGAGAGGGATAAATGCTTTTAATATGAGCGTCGTATCATCGTCTCACTGCCTTCCACCGTCTGCCATGAAGCGTCCCTGCCTGCGAGTGCTTGCTCGTTGCGTGCACGTGTGCAGGATGGCCGTCCTTCTCTGTGAAACAATCTCGCCACCAGGGCATAAATCATGAAATATTCCGGGACAATGAGCTTTTGACACAAGGAATTTTTGAATTCTGCCTACTGTACACGCTCATCTCAGCCTCCGGGGTTGACGCGAGCTCATGAAATGTGCTTTTGAGTCGAGTCGAACATGTTTGACAGGGATCGATGTGGCCACCGAGGGTGTGTTGAAAGAAATGGACACCTTTTGCTCGTCTGTCTTGAGAAAGGTTTAAGTCATTCTCTGTTCTGTGGCATCTGCCACAGCTTGGGTGCAAGAAGAAAGTCTCTTGCTCACCTGGAATTGACAAGAAATTGAGCAATATTTGGAGCTTGCGTTGGCCTCGGACTTGGAGTGTAAACCTTTGGGTTTTCCAAACCGAGTCGCCCTGGTGCAGGCCCTACCAAGTCTTCTTGCAAGAACTGAAGAAGCCTTTGCAGATGAGACTCGAGACTCTTCTAAGACAAGCAGAGCAGTCCAGTTACGATCGATTCACTGCCCTGAGAACAGTGGCGGATGCTGGTCTGTCAAGGAGGCGAAGCTCAATTTCGGCCTACATCATAAAATGTGTCCGTTTATTTATACGTGAATTCTACTCTCCGTTCCTTTTCAAGAAAATGATCTGTGACCCTAAGGTGATATAAGTCAGTCTGCGAACACAAGCAACTACAATAAAACCCACCAGGAATAAAAGATTAATTTGTCGCTAGTCATTTTCAACAAAGAGAGTGTCGCTAAAATGATTAGAAGTCTCCCGTACAGCTCAGAACAGAATGAGAATTGAAAGATGTTCCCACAGGTGCCGACACCAAAAGATCGGCAATTGGCTCATTTCGCTGTCAATCAAAAGAGACTCAGACAGATCATCCAATCATCATGCCGAAAAGCTCAGCGTCCGGGCCAGCCCATAAACGTCCACTGTCCATAGACTCCCAGAGACTCTGAGCGTCCGATGGGCGGGACAAAACCAGCATTTATCCAATGACTCGTCTCGTTTCAATGCCTTGGGACAACGGGCTCTGAACTCTCGAGACGCCCAGCGTCCGCGCTGTTGACGCTCAACGTCCACACTGTTTAAAGCACAGTGAAGCTGCGGGAATGAATGGGAAGGGAGTCCCGTCGTAACCAGTAAAAGTTGATCGCGTTGTAGCGCATATTTTGTCAATGACGTCCACACAATTGTACGTGCACACCAGTGGCGATTGCTCTCGGACTGCAAGAGAAGCTCGGCTTCCCCTAAAATGTCAAAGAATAAGTGATCAAATATATAAATGTAAATTTCATTGTGTGTACATGTCATTGACTAAATATGCGCGACATGGTGCTCAATCTTTTGTTCCGAATCAGCTTCTTCTTACTGGTTACGACGCGACTCCCTTCTCATTTATTCCTGCAGCTTCGCTGTGCTTTAAACGGTGGATGCTGAGTGTCCGCAGAGCATCTACAGCCCGGACTCCGAGCGTCTCGAGAGTTCAGGGTAGGTTGTCCCAATGCATTGAACGGAGACGAGTCATTGGATAAAGCTGTTTTTTGTCCCGCCCACGGACGCGCTGCGTCTCTGGGACTGGATGGCAGTGGGAGGGCACCGGACGCCAGCCAGGCTTTTCTGCATCAGATTGGATGATCTGTCTGAGCCTGTGTGCCAGTTTGATTGACATCAAGCACAGATGAAATTTCTTTCCTCTCAACCACAGGAGTGAGAGAAGGGACGCTG
>NW_017805540.1:4011112-4069984 GCF_001891065.2 Hippocampus comes
CTGTATTACCCCCCCACCCCCAAAGAAAAAGACCCACCGAGTCTGGATCCGTGTTTCTTGTCAGACTTGATGTGTTGCAGTGAGCTGAATTCGCCCTCTATATTCTTGATCTAACTTCTACCGCTGAAGTTTGCTGTCAACTCAATTCTCATGGGGAAGAGGCTTACGAGCCCCAAAAAAAAAAATTGAGTCTTATATAAAGTCCCACTGCAGAAGAGGGAACATACTGATGCCAAACCCTGAAACCTCCAAAACAAAAGCACATTTATACTGTCGGTGAAAAGGTGAGTTGAAAGGCTATTTAGCTATTTGTATTTTACAACCTTTTTAATTCAATCGGACCTTTATTTCAATCTTGAGAGATCATTGAGGGCGAGCCTTCATTTTCAATGGTGTCAAGAAGACACGGGGCAGAAAGAAAACAACAACACAGCAAACATTATTAAAAACAATTATATTCAAAAGACAAATAGTTATTGATCGTAACAGCTGTAGTGCCTGTTTTCCAGAACAACCAAGAGCACTTTTGCCAAATCTTGTCAGAGTCTGGCAAACTTCAAGCAGTAAACGCTCACTTGATCGTGATGAGTGGTTATTACGCGACCAGTTTAATAAAGTGCTAACGTACCTTGTCAGTGAAAATGGACCAGTGTGTATCTCGTACAGATAAAGGTATCCATCCCACAATATGAGCTAAGAAATATTGACTGGCGTAGGTGGTTTCACCAGCAATGAATTTGTGCAGAGTGGCAAAAGAAAAACTGTGTGGTGGTTTTAGTGTTTAAACAGAGTCACGTCTTTAACAGTGTCATCTTAATCCAAAACTGATCATCATTTTTTTTTGGAAGACTCCTTTGACCAGCTGTTGCATTCTTGACCATGCCACATTTGTTTTGCTTGGCTATGGATATCCTACTTTTTGCTTTAGTTTGTGAATAGATCAGGGTTTTTTTGTTGTTGTTTTTGTTTGTTTTTTTTACCGACAATGTGCCCCAACTTTTAACACTTGTGTATTTGCTATGCAGGTGACTGTGACTTTGCCCATTCTTTGTCCTGTAAACATGGTGAGGCTAGATCAATTTTCTAAGGCTGCTCTTGCTCTTTGTGTCGGAGACTGGAGTGGTTCAGAATTGTGTCTATGTTGATGTTAAAAGAATTATCCCTTTGTTTTGTGTTCACAGATACCCCCATATAATTTATTTTGTGATTTCCTTGCTGCGTTTTCTGTTTTGGTGCATTATTTTCGATTTTCTTCGTGCCATTGGAGGTATGATTAATTTACATTTTTCTGAAGCGGTCTTTGAACGCCTCTCGAGACGAATTCAGAAGAGAAAGCATGTGGTCGAAGAGAGACAGTGTTTGTATTCGTTCGGGAGTTTTAAAGAACGAGTAAAGCGCCCGTTTAAAAGACAAGACTGCAGCTCTTTTTGTCTCTCAAATAGCTGGAATACCAGCTATTTGGTCTTATGACTCTTATCTGTACAAAGGACCAGTTTCAGGTTGAGAGCTAATTGCTGCAGTAAAACTCTGCTTAACCCATATCCAATTTCACTGTGCTTATATGAACTGAACATCAGCAATAAGCTTTATCCGGACATGGCCAAAACAAACAATACAAAAGAAAACTTTGAAAATTTTGAATTACACTGATCATGCAATCCACCACAAATAACAAAATGTCATGCTAATTAGCCGAAAAAAATTGGGCTGAGCATCCTGACATATTCTTCCAGACATCCGTCAGAACAGGCCATTTATCCAAATCTAAACTTAAATGTCAGATTGTAGAAGACAAAGACAAATGCTGAGTAAAAGTCATTTTTGGTTCCTTTTCTGACCCGAATTAAATTTAGCTTATTTCTTAGATCCTGCCTCACCCTCCAGATAACATTTTGTGAAGACTGGTTGGAGTAATGGAACTTTCTGTTTAACTGTCCCTACTAATGAATGGTAATGAAACAATTGACCTTGGCAGTGGTAATACAACTCTATTGAAGACACTTGACATTAAAGGTCAATCACTAGCTGTCCACTGCCAATTTAATCATGTTTCCCAACAAATTTTCCTACCCCCCCAAAAAATTGAACGATTGATTTTTTAAATTAATTGTCCGGCCAATTGTACAAAGCAGTGCGAGCAAAAACGCAAGTAGGCCTACCGCTTCTGTTGCTATGCTACATTGGGATAAGTTCCATTTTCGGTTCTGTGGTCGTCATATTTCCCCTCTTTGTCATCAGTGGTACCCTTCTGAGGTGCCCCCCCGCCCATAAAAAAACAACCAAATAACAGAAACAAAACAAAACAAAGAAAAACACTTGCGCATTTAATCCTTTATATGCTTACTGTGGTAATGTCTCACAGTCACGGGAAATGCTGAAATCCTGTAAGGGTGGCAGGAGTCCATTTTTGTGTGAAACATATTTTGTCCAAAATATTTTGGTTGGTTTCAAAATATGAATGTTGAGGTTCCACTCGACATTTAATGCTAAGTTCAGTATGTTTCTTCAATAAGTGTCACTCAATCTTTACAGCAAAGAACACCATGCTGCAAAACCCAGATTATAAACATCCTTCAGCTGCCGCATGGTGGCTTGGATCGAGGGCACTTGGTTTTGACGGGTACCGGGAGATCTTTAATCTGTCATCTATGGGGCAATTGAGGGCAGTGCAGCGTCCACTTCCCACCAGAATCTTCCAAAACAAGCCACGTTTGCTCCTACGGGCACATTTGTTGTTCCAGCAACCGTGGCCGAGCAAGTTCGTAAACAAGCGACCCAAAACAGATAATGCAGTTAATGCTCGGTGCTCTCATCAGTTCGCAGGCTTATTAGTGGCTTGGCAAGCTGGACTTTCAATCGCCTGTTCATGTGCCTGCAGTGTCAGTCACTTTGGCCCAGTTCAGCATGCGAACACAACGTTCCACACAATTTGGGTCAACCGCATATTACCCCTCAATGAAGATGTCGGAAGTGGGGTACATGCATCCCGACAATTTGGACATGTTCCCTCCCTTGCGCTCAGCGTCAGCAAATGGACAGAGTATAGGATGTCTCCAAGAGATTACATTCAGTGATCATTTACTGCTGTGGGGTGTGTTAAAAGAGTGGCTTTTTCGTGTGTTCCTGATCTGCTCGTAAAGCATTTGAGACAGATAATCGTAAATGTCAAACCTGTACAATAGTTACGATGGCAAAACCTTATGAGGTCAAGAGCGAGTTTAGGCGAGCTATGGAATATACGAGTACGCTGTGAAAAGGAATTGTAGCCAATTAGAAAGCAACTGGACAAAAACAAGGGGTGCGACTGAAAATGTCAAGGAGACGATGAGTTTGGAACTGCATTGTAGTTGTCCGATGAGCTAACAGTTAGCCTAGCTTCTTGTATTTCGCCTTCTTCCGTGACTCGTTTGAATATTCTGGCAGCCTTGAATTGGTGTTTACATGCTTGCACTCATCTTGTTTGGAAGTTCATGAAGACACATGACCTCACACTCTCTATACAGCTGGGAAACAAAAGATCAAAGTAAAATATCAAAAGAAAAAAATGAATTATTTAGAAGAGCGGAGGGGCAGGGATATGATTTTGTATTGCAAGAAAAGACCAAATCCGCTGTACTGCTAGTGTAAGATTGATTGGGACGGAAATAGTCTTATCATAAAATGTGCTTCTCCTGGTCTTTTCCATTCCGCCATGGATGTCAAAACCATGATAAGTTTGACCCCTTTTATCTGCGCCGTTGCTCACTTGCTGCGGCAAGCTGGTCTAAATAATGGGCCGGGATATGGATAGAGAATTCCTCAATGCAGAGAAGTCTGTGTGGAACAAGAGCGTTTATCGAATCATCCTTTGATTCCCCCCTCCTCCTCCCCATCCCCTTCTCTCCTCAATAAACGATTCCTCTCTTATAGGACGAGATCGCCTTTGAGTTTGAAGCGTTTGATCATAATGAGCAAAACCACTTAGTAATGACTCGGGATGAATTCACCGCAGCATTCCCAGCTCTTACTCACCACACCCCGCGTTATTCTGGAACCCCTTGTCCACAAGCTAACACGAGATGACACGTTTTGAAGACAAACACTTTGTGAGGGACTCGAATCCTTCAAACGGCGTCTCCCCCCTCGGAGCCTCCAACCCACAAGATCACAAACGACCCCAGAAATGTCAACGACACTTATGTAATGCCGTACGAGTTTGGAAGTCAAACGAACGTTCTGTTTACACACAAGCTGCTCTTTTGTTCTCTTTCTCCGCTGCTGGTGTGTTACTAAGCTTAAATCGCCTTTTGAAATAAATTAGCAAACAACTTAAAAAAGGATCCTTATGCTCAAGTCACACGTGACGTGAGTGCATGACAGCAACAAAGTGTGATGTTTATTGTTCCTGCTTTTAATTAGCATCGAGAAATGCACTAAACAAGTGATAATGAGCAGTCATAGGTACTGTTATGTGTCTGTGCCCCTGGTATTTACCCTCCCCAACCCCCGCCAACCCACAGTAATTAAAGTATAGTGGGTGAGCAAAACCAGCAGTCGAATGTGGAAGCGCTTAAGTGGTGGGAAACAGGATTCGTTTTGGTGCTGCTAAAGTTGTATAAATAGCAAGAGTTGCACATTTATCACAGATAAATGACTGATAAACGTGTCAAAGAAATAAACGAAAAGAGAAGTCATCAAAAAGTAAGCTTAACGTCACCGTTCAATAGAGGAAAACCATCTTTGGTGCACGCACGCCAGTTGGCTGCAGCCATCAGATAGATGCACTATTCATTGTGGAAAGAAGTACAATATCACATCGGGTATAGGAAGCACTGAAGCTGAGCACACACAGACGTACGATTGAGGATGGAAGGCACATTCATCATCCACAAGTGGAGATCTTCTTGTAGTTACATTTAAATATCCTTTCCACTCGCCGATCTCCTGCCATGCAGACCGCGATGCTCTCTCTGCGCTGACGCAAAAGGGAATGAGGGGAGCCGCTTTTTTGGCCGGGAGTGGGCTGCGTTTCCTCCCACAACGGCGCACACCGACGGAAACTTCTACCTGCACCCGTCTAGGAAAATACCAAAACAAAGAAAATTCCATCCATGCACACAGCTAGACTGCGCTTTGCACCACACTTGTCCCAGACATGAAAATCAGGACTATTGTGCTTTTTTTTTTTAATAATTCAGGACATTTTGTGGGTGTCTTAATAACATCCATGTGGCATTGCGCTTTGCGCCACACTTGTCCCAGACATGAAAATCAGGACCATTGTGCATTTTTTTTTTTTAATAATTCAGAACATTTTGTGGGTGTCTTAATAACATCCATGTGGCATATTTTCTCAAAATACCCCAAGGATGAAGAATTAGACGGCCAAGTTCCCACACAGAAAATGTCAGCCAAGGTACAGTAAGTCCATGAAACTTCCTTGCACTCGATAACAAAAATAACACAATAACACATCCACCACCATAAATAAATAAATGGGTAAATAAAGAAAGAAAGAAATTGATATCCATCCATCCATTTTCAACACCGCTTATGCTGAATGGGGTCGCAGGGAGGGGGGCGGGGGGTGCTGGAGCCTATCCCAGCTGACTTCGGGCAGAAGGCAGAGTATCCCCTGAACTAGCTGCCAGTCAGTCGCAGGGCACTAAATAAATAGATTTAGGGGGGCTAAACAGATTTCTGAGGGGGCTACAGCCTCCCTTTGCCCCGATGTTGCGCCGTGCATGACGCCTCTTGTTGGTACACATCCAATTTGATTGGTCTGACATCCTACAATTCACAGCCACTAGGAGGGGTGGGGGTATTGGCATAGTTTGATCCTACATGAACAGGGCTCAGTTCATTTCTTTCTTTGGCATTTAAGTCAGAAGCAGCGGCGCTCGGTATTGGTATACACTTTCTAAAGAAACTGTAATTTGGAATTGCAATGATGAGGTCCTTTAGAGCTTGTTATTTACTGTATGGGCCCTGTTCCTGCCATGACATGTCTTTCTAACCCTCAGATGAGTCGGCAGGAAAAACTCCTTAGATTCTTACATGAGCTTTTATTTTTAGGGGGTTTAGAACACAGGAGAGAATGACAGGGTGCGATGAAACAGCCAAGCCAAGCATTTTCGTGCACTGAAAAAAAAATGTGAACCTTCTGTAATTCTTTTGTTTTTGTGTGCGTGCGTGTGTGCGTGCGTGCGTGTATGTGTGTGTGTGTGTGTGTGTGTGTGTGTGTGTGTGTGTGTGTGTGTGTGTATTTACATATACACCGTGCTGACCACAATGAATACCCATCCCGGTGAGAGTTTACACTTTCATTCGTGGTCGATACATAAACATTATTTCTCTTCGTGTGATGATGTGAGCTTGTAAATTTAGCCTGCCTCACTCATCTTTTCACTTTCCACCTGGTGAGCATGACCCAAATCTCTTGTGTGTGGCTAGGCGTCTGTTTTGACACCGAAGCCACGGGTAACAGAGAGCACTCACCCTGACTATTTTGGCTCACGAGAGGGAGCCAAGTGACATTTCAGACGTTAATAGATTCTCGTTTCGCGGTTAAGTATTTGTACTCGGACTGACTCTTCTTAAGCAAATACATCCTGAATCAAATGTCTGAATTCGCACCACTGCCGGGGAGCTAAAAATAGTAGAATAATGAAAGCCGCTGCAAGCCGTTCACGAGACGTGGGGCTGAACTTTAAAAACCTGAGGAGAGCATCACCACAAAAACTGGCTTCCAGCTGTGCGGATCGGTTCCCTTGGTGTCGTCTGACTGCTAAGACAACTTCACATGCTGTTTGGAGGCATAATGACAGAGCTCAGACAGCACACGGAGAAATTGCATGTTGCCGTGACAATCGGGATGCACGACACACTCAGACATTACACATCACACGGAGAAAATGGATGCCCATCGCCCTTTTGTGTGGAGTCTGAATTAAATATTTGTCATCGTCATTTTTATGCACCCAGTGGCTGGCATATCCAGGCTAAACAGCTTTGGTTCTTTTTGAGGCAAACATTTTGTTGTCCAGTTAGCCATTAAGATTAGATAATATTTGCCCACAAATGGAATTTTAATGCTAATGTGTTGCAGCTTACAGTAATGCGCTCTCAACTTTGGAGTGGTAATTCCAGCAACAGAGCTTAATCATGGCCCCAAAAGTCCATTGGGGTTTCAGTTTTAAATCCCTTCAGGGACATTAAACAAAGTTCCAAATAACAACAATCCACAAATCTTTTTTGAAACCACCAGAGGATGCATTGTGTGATTTGTAAACAATATAGATCATGGGCATGAATAGAATACATTCATTTAGCACTGCTATCTAATGGAAATTCGTAATGAAAGACTCCACATATCTCTCATCAGCTTTCAATTTTTGGAGTGACATGGCTTTCACAGACCGTAATGTTATTCCAGATGCCTTAAATTAAAACACACACCAAATCCAGTGCTCACTAACTATCTGCTTGTCCATCCAGCTAAACTATCAAGCTAGATCGTTAACTCGAGGAGGTAACTACTGTATAGCTTGGCTTCAACTGAATCCATTAAGCTTCAGATGAGGAGGGCACTGCGAGTTAACTCGTGTCTATTAACCAAAACCAACTAAATAGCCCATGATTTATCTATCTCTCTAAGTAGTAGCTGGTCGCCATGCCAACAATATGTTTATTGCTGTAGCTCAGAGGTGTCCAAACTTGGTCCTCAAGGGCTGCTCATTCATTCAAATGACCAGGATCGTTATTATGCTTCTTCAGAGGTTGCTGATGAGCTGATCATTTGAAGGGGTGTTGCAGCAGGGACAGATGAAAAACAGGCAGGACAGTGGCTCTTGAAGACCGGAGCTGGACTTGCCTGCTAGCTAATATCACACTAACAAACAAACCCAGAGAGCGAATTATATAGCCTAGATTCAGTTTCCAATTAATTAACGTAACCTCACAAACTACTTACACTATTATCTAAGTAGCTAGCTAGTTTCTGTTTGTTTCTGTCAAGCTAATTGCTAATGACACAGGCTAATTCGAGCCAGAATTCACCTGTCTATTAACCAAATCTTTATAATGTAACCTCACTCAACAACTAACAAAAAATCTAGCTAGCTAGATAGCTTGCTGACTCTCCAAAAAGTAACTTATACATCTATCAAGCTAAGTTGCTTAGCACAGAAGGTATTTATAGCCATCTCAATTTGCCTGAATCTATTCCGCTTACAACCATAACGATTAACAAAATCTTTATGTGACCAAACTAACATACCAAAAACATTCCAATATACTGTAACTTGCTATTTGGCTCTAGATAGCCATATCTACTTCATGAATATATCGTAGCTAACTATCAAGCGAGCTAGCTAAGCACAGACTCTAATTATAGCCATTCCGTGTCTGACCGCTATTTCACGCTTAGTGCTGCCAATTAAATATTGCAACTACTGTATAACTAACAAAATAATTTCATATCTCGATAACTCCTCCCTGTTTGTCTCATTATTAACATTTTATAGCAAGTTAACTATCGAACTTAGTCACTACTAATTTAAACCCCTATCCCACTTAGGGACGAATGCCAAAAAGCAGCGAATGTTACATTCTCGTTAGGGTTTGATCGAGGTTGCAAACGTTCGATAGTTGCCAGACGTTCGCCTGTACTTTTCTTGTCCACGGCAAGAAATAAAAAACTCCACTAAAACTGTTGGTGAATGTCTCTCGAATATTAGGCGAAAGAACGTTTTGCGAACATTTGCAATCTTGAATGAACCCTCATCAACTCTGGCATGAACATGCATTTTTCTACCTTCGCCAACAGTCGTAATTGTTCCCCCCCTCAGTGGGATAGCGGCTATAATAAATACAGCGGAATTCACCCGAATCTATTCCACTTCCATTTGCTGCTGCATTTTGCATAACCTGAATATATATTCCCAACAACCTAACGACTTTTCTGTCAAGATAATTATTTCCTTTTTGGTTCATTATCTATCTATCTATCTATCTATCTATCTATCTATCTATCTATCTATCTATCTATCTATCTATCTATCTATCTATCTGTCCATCCATCTATCTTCAACAATTAATTAGCTGTCTGGCCAACCACAGGGTTTAAGACTGCCTAAATCCATTCCGAACTCCAAATGCATTTGCGTAATTCCACTCCGGGATTTCCCCGCGTCTGTGTCCAGCCAGCTGCTGCAGAGCGTCGGTTCAGTGCTCCTTGCTGGTCTGCTCAGTTAGTTGTCCTCTTGACTGCGTACGAGTCGTTCGGATGCGACACGCGCGGGCTGGCGTGCAACTAAATCCCGGAGCTCACCGAGGATCTCATCTCAACACTCCCCGGCTTGAGTGCGCCGCCTTCGGGCTTCAACGACCCTCCAGACCCACTTCGTCACGACCCGCTCGGGACTTTTTCCAATTCACCTCGTCTCGTTGGAGCGTGTTTCCCCCCCGCTCCAACCTTCTGTTTTTAAACGACACGCTCGGGGCATGGTGCTTTACTTTTGAACCACCTTCTTCCTCTCCTCGTTCATGGAGCTATTCGCCCCGACCTAGATGTATCGACGTGTGGGGGAGCGCCTACCTGCCACCGCCGCCTGTCCGCTGTGAGGCGACCCGAACATGCAGCCGAGCTGAGTCTGCTTTTGTGTGACCGGGACCTCAATTTGCGGGGGCCTCCTCGTCTGATCCAGGCCAGCCGAATTCACACTCCTTCATCCTTCTCGCACGGTAAAATTTTCAGTTTGAGTTTTAAAAAAGCACCCCCTCAATAATGTTTAAACGCCGTGTGCAAGAAGTGCGTCTTTGACTTTAGAAAATGTTAAATAATCTTAACAAACACAGTAATTTAGAGTCGGTCGCTTTTGTTTTGAAATTCTATATTCATTTGCACAATGAAAAAAACTGAAGGCACACGTTTGTCCCCGGTCAAGTGTGATGCCGACTGTGATAGTTAACGTGCATCTCCCCCCACACACACACTTTAAACAGCCTCGAAGAAACTGGATGTCAGTTGCTGCCTTTAGCGCTCCCATTTGCGGCTATAAAATAAGATCATTGCACATGGCATGTATAATTCACGGAGCCCACATGCCTGCCATGAGAGATGATGGTGCACACACACGCGCGCTCACTCACTCAAACACACGAACACAGACAGACTCACACTTACACACACAGACATGCAGACAGATGCAGGGTTTTTACGGGCTGGGGAGCAATATCTGCCAGTCCGCCTTACGTGAGGCATTTTCGGAGGCAGGCTCCGGCCGGGATCCCCCTGAGAGCAAGGCACCGCTGACACATCAAGGTTAAACCACATTGACGCGCGAATTTCTTATGGACGGCGTTCGGTCGTGAGCTGACGTGCTGCAATGTTATATAATGCAAACACCGTCAAGAATTGGCTAATCAATTAAAACAGTGTGTCCATTCTTCCAATAAAATGTTGAAGTGAATGTTTAGGAAGTCACTAGGCAAAGATAAAAGTCTTGCAATCACCGCTTAAGGTCATGCATGGTCTTGGTGTTGTTCTTCCACACCAAACTCATCCAATCATGCCTTTATTTGCAATTGAAGCGTGGAATTGTCCAAAATGTCTCCGTGGAGGACGATTATTGCAACTAATGTGCATATAGTTTGTATTTGGTGGAGCGGAAACTGTCTGGGTAATTTTGGAACCAAAATTGGAAACTTGGACTTTATAACTCTTTATAGAACTGTAAAAAAAACCAACACCGAAACCAATATAATCATGGAAAAATAAATTGAATTTCAGGAAAGACGGGTAAATTAAGTTGGCAGTAATCATTAAAGATGCGAGGGGGGGGGGTGCGTAAAAAGTCATGTCATCTGGACTGTAGTCATTTTCTATAATTTCAACAAATTTTGATTTTCCAAGAATTTTAATGCATGCAAGACAATTGTCCTAAATGCCCTGAAGGCAACTAATGTGCTTATGGTTCACATTTCATCATTCATAACAATTAAGTCGGTTAGTAGTTACTTTTGGAAGCATATTTGGTAACTTGAGTGCAAATGGATGCCACACACCTCACTAAGAGAGCAACAGAATATTGAAAAACAGCTCTTGATTCAAGACAAAACAGGTAGATTATGCTGGCGCTTAGTCATGCTGAAAATTTCAAGTTACAAATGAAAGTTATGTCACGTGGAATACAAATCAATTTCTCCATATGGTTAAAATGTCGATTTTTCCAATGTCCGGAATGTGTTGGTGGTGGATCCTGAATGCATCGAATGTGCGCATAGTTCACATTTAATGCCAATAACAGTTGTGAAGTTGATTGTGGAACCATGATTGGTCACTTGAGTAGAAATTGATGCCATGGTCCTGACTGCAAAAGCAATTATGACAATAATGAAACAATATTACATTAAAGGCAAGAAAGGTACATTATGGTGGTGAATTTTAAAAGTTGCCAAAGAAAGCTTTATGTACCCCAGTCCCTTTCTGCTGTAGTTATTGTGCAACTTTTCCACATATTTTCCCAAATGTGTTAGTAGACCCTGACTGGAACTGTTGTGCATATATTTCACATTTAATGTTTTGTAACAGTTGTGCAGTTGATTTTGGAACCGCATTTGCTATGTTGAGTGGAAATGGACGCCACACACCTCGCTTGGAAAACAGTAATGCTCATGAAAAAAAATATATTCAGGGCAAGATTGACACATTGAGTTGCATGAAGAAATGTGAAAAACAAAATCACAAAATTCTACTACAATCATTTTCTACATGTGGATAAAAATGAGATTTTCCCAATATTTTAATGTGTTATGGGAGGAGTGAAGCCAAACAGTTTCTTTGAATCTGCATTGTTGTTGTATCGTATCCTGTACGGTTTTGTTTGGCCAGTCAGTGTGCATAATTTGTTCGTGTCCTTGGCTAAATTATTGATGCATTGCTTCGTACTCTTACACTACTGTACACTGTTACACACTTTTAAAATCTGTGGCTCAGCGGCCATTTCAGTTTTCTTCAAGTACTTCGAGTGTCAAACAAAATTTCTGAAGAAATGTCCTTCACTGATTGGATTATAGGTTGACTCTTGCCTGATTTTGGTGCATGCAGCTCACATGCACTGATGATGTGAATGGAAATGGTGGATGATTTCGATAAGATTTGTGGATTTTCAATGTCAATCCCTCTGAGGTTTTGTTTGCTCGGATTGCATGGCGGGCTGTATTAAATGCTCCAGTGGTCTGCGAATGGCCCACGGGCCCAATGTTCCACCGCCTAGTGGTTCAATTATATAAACCAACTCATTTTAAATTGTCGATTTAAGATTTAGGAGGACGAAAGGGTATCTATATGCTAGCCCTTCATGGAGCAGTCCCTCGATTAAGGGGCATATCCCAATACTTGTGGTGCTGTAATGTAACTCTCAGCTGTCAGGGTGTGTAAAAGAGGAGCGGCTGTTCGTTTCTGGGTGGATCTTAGCTAGCTCATGTATTATTATTACGTCATCTGCATGTTGCGTGACAAATGACAAATTCGGGGGGATTTTCAAAACTTTTATGCCTTGGCGTGAAGCAAAAGTCCTCTTGGCTTGGTGGAAGGAAGGACGGAGGACCAGTGAGAAGCAATGTCCATTCTTTGACGATTGTGTTGGGAAAAAAAATCCTGCTTTTCAGCGCGCAATGAATTGTGGGACGGTAGGAATTGAAAAGAGAGCGAGAGAGCGGGAGGAGGACAAATGTTCTGTTACATTCTCACCAGATACACACACACATGCACTCTCTACCTCCACTCCAGTTCTCACCCAAGCCAGGCATGCTGCTCGGGTCCATTTGTCGGTGTTGTCCTGGGAAGGAAGTGCCATCTCATCTCGCCTCGCACAAATGGTTTCAATGCAGGCGAGTGTGAATTCTGGCGGCTTTTTGTAACTTGCTATTTCCATATCAAAGTGTCTGCATATCAATAGGGAGAACATGAGCTACCAGCAGCCCCCACCAAGCCCCCAAGCCCGCTCTCCTCATTGCCTCCTCCACACTCCTTTTCCCTCCTCTTCCGCTCAAGCGGCCTCGTCCTGCTGCCGCTGCCCGATACAGACGGCGTTTTTTGGAACAGCCCGCATTTTGTTTGCAATTGTGATTCAGCGAGAGGATTCGTCGGCCGTAATCAAAATCATCAAAAACCTTTGATAGTTTTTTAGTGGGAATATTAGCCCCCTTGGACCCCCCCCCCCCTCCTACCCACCTCCTTGCCCACCGCCCGTCAAAGACACATCTGCAAAGATCTGATCTTCAAGGGAAAGAATAAAGCGTCCAGTGTGTGCAGCAGTATCTCGTTGGTGAAAATGTGTTTACATCTAAAGTAGCTGGAGGGAATTTTCTTTTCACGCTGTTTGGCTGCAAAGCTTTGGACGTTGGTGTGACCCTGAGCAACTGAGAGTCTGCAACCAAAATAGTATTTATTACACTTTTCATGCGGCTGCTGTTAAAAAAAAAAAAAAAAAAAAAAAAAAGACTGTGACAAGACAATTTCTGGCCGTAAATATACTCTCGGTTTCCCGGTACACTTTTTCGCTGTCGTTACGTTACCGATATTGCAGGAAGGATACATGCCTTTATTTATTTCTTTTTATTATTAAATGTTGAGAGAGACTTGATCGAGTGATTCTATTTAAACAAAGAGCAATGGTCAGCAACAGTAGCTATGAGAAAAAAATTCATCCTCAAACATGAGAATCTCCTCCACTTGAATAAAATAATTGGATCAATTTAATGACCCTGAAAAATAACCTAAGAAAGTAAATAAAAACAAAGTGCAAAATAACAATTCAATTCAAGTTTACTTGAGTACATTCTGTATTTAAATTCAAACTGAGTTTGAAATGGACTTCTTGTGTATGAGTGCTAACATCAGACATTCTGGATTTAGACTGATATAATCCAATGCTCTTTTTTTTTTTTTTTTTTGGGCTGATATCGTATCAATATCCGATATCAATATCAGATCAGGACACCTCTAAACTATTTGGAAGCGTGGAACTGTCAACGTGGAATAATATTTTTTTGATTGTGCTCAAGCATTTTGGAACCTATTTGCCAGTCAGACATTTTTTCTCTGCATTGGCAGTTTCATGCTTCCGTCTAAATATAAAACCATCAAATAAAGATCAGTGGCGGTCACCAAGCCAGTCTGCTTGTATTCCTACATGTTATGCACACAAGTTCCTTGTGCACGTGGTAACCTAGCAAACGCCGATGTCAGTTCTGTCGTAAACCTCGGGACCCCTGTGTAACTCTTCAAACACCTTCCTGTTGCCTCTCCATTTCATGTCTGTCAGGTCTTTTTTCAAATTTTTATGATGCAGCGGTTAACTTCTCTTCATACTTATAGTTTGGGAAGTCCAAGTGTTCCTAAAACCACTGCCTGTACACTCATTTTGAAGTGAGAACAACTTGAAAGTTACCTGATATTCCAGAACCCATACCACAGTTTGGGTTTCCAAATTTGCAACTCTGCAGACTAACTTCTCGGGCCAAAAATCTCTAAATTAAACATCAAACGGCGACTTAAAGACCCAGAACATGTCCTTAGGTGTAACACACCAAAGTGCATGCATGTGTGCTGTTGGCGACAACTCAGGCTTGCAGTCGTTTTGTTCAGAGCAGTTTGAGCTAAGGAGGAGTTGGCGTGTGTGTGTGTGTGTGTGTGTGTGTGTGTGTGTGTGTGTGTGGGCGGGGGGTGGGGGGGTGACAAAGGCTCACCTGCCATCTTCACTCACTGGGCGTGGGCTTTGACAGCTGTCTTGTCTAATTCCCTTTGATGCTCCTGCACTGAAACGTTGAGCAACAAATGGACAATAAGGCCAGGAGGATGGCCTGCCATGAATCATCGCTGCCGGGACGCCTCTGCTCTGATCACAGGAAGAGCAATCGACCACAGAGATGCGGTCCAATCTCCCAGGTTGACCCCCAAAATGTTCATTAAAAAAAAACAAAACCAAAAAAAACGTTTTTGACTCATAGGAATCATTGGAAAGTGGATTCATCTTTTTCACTTTCAAACTGATGCCATCGTAAAACCGTTATTGACATTTTAACATCCATCACTGTGATACGAGTGCGAAAAGTAGTCTTCATGACACATCAACAGAATAGAATGTGTACTCAGCCTTAACCCTCATAAGCATGAATAAATGCAGCTCACGTTAGCAATAATGATAGGCAGCCATCTCGTTACCTCTGCGTCCCGCGTCCTAGACGCATCATTTTCCCGCGGGACGCACAGTTCCAAATAATGTGCGTTTTTGGGACGCAAGGAAATTTCTCAGTCAAAACAAAACAAAAAAAACTAAGACAGGCCTGAGGATTTCACGGTAACTGTTGTTACCGGTAGCGTGTCGTTTCCGTGGCGTCATTTTGACGGTACCGAAAAATCGTTTAACCATAAAAGTCACCGCACACGAGTTGACTGTTGTATCGAATCTCTCCTGTGTGATCAACGCGGGTTCACTCTGCCTGTATGTGTGTTTGTGGTGTGGCGTGTGAGTGTGAGTGTGTTTCTTCTAATTTACTTTCGTTTTGTTTTGTTTTCAGTGTTGGGGGGGACGGAGCAGATAATGTCATGTGCGCATGCGGCTTGCTATTTTAGTCCGCAAACTGAGGAATCGCGTGGATGAAAGTTTGAGATGGCGGCGAAAAAAACTCACAAAGGTCTACTAATTACGACATTTAAGAAATGGGAATGCCAGTCTGATTTTTCGTATGAATCGTCCCAAGGGCGTATCACTAAACTCACCTGTGATGTATGCACAGAACGCGAGAGCGAGATACGACGTGAGGCACGATTACGAGGCAAGTTGGTCATTAGATCTACAGGCTAATCGCTATGAAAAATATGATGAAACAGTATTGGTTATTCTATAATTTACTGGTTGTAGCATGGTAACTTTATGAATAAAACATTCGTCACAAGGTGTAGTAATGCTAATGTTAACTGTTGGTAGAACTAATGATGATGTGTGTTAGATTCTTTCGTCAAATTGATAGTAGATTACACATGCATCGTCTTGGGAAGAGGATGTCAAGCCACATCAATACTTACCTGTATTAATGATTACCAGTCAATTAATCTTTGCAGTGTGAGATTGGAAAAAATACTCTGATGATGCAACGTTTAGGAACCCAAAATTAGTTACCGTGGTTTCCCATTGGGTAATCCGACGGAACCGAAAAACGGTTACTGTGAATTTCCGAAATCCTCAGGCCTGCTTCTGAATTATTTTCATTTTTGCAGCATTTGTTTATAATTGTATGTATATGTTGTTGTTTGTGTTATTATCATATGCAATTGAATAAATAGACCATTTCAGAATTGGAAATTTGGGACTCTCTAAATGCATAATGGGACTCATACTTTTCTGATCAGCGAGTCCCTGGAACTCGCTGGTGGTAAACTGTAAAATTATCACTGTGATAGTAGCTTAGATTTCTATCGCGCCTTTCAAGAGACTCAAAAACACTTAACCATATCTCATGTAATGGGAGTAAGTAAGATGTTGACTATGTTTGGAGTGGCATGGTAGCAGAGGATTGGCTGGCGGTGGCCACCAGCCAATGGCCAGGTAACAGCAGCGTGACGGAAGCTTCTGGTCGAGGTCCAACAGGCAGGTGAAGCCTCATTTTGGGGTGGACGCTGGAGAAAGCAGAGTGGTTGAATTTCTCAAAACGACGCAGACAAAAGTTCGGATCGCTGTTGGCAGTTGTGGTAGTTGTGGAAAAGGCGAAGGTACGAGTTTGTCAAAAACAGTCGCTTGTCGTATATGTATTTGATCAATGAGAATATCTACTGTATGTATTCCTGAGTCAAAAATTCGGGGAAATGCCTAAAAGGCAAGTAGTACAGTGGTACCTCTACTTACGAAATTAATTGGTTTTGGAAGAAATTTCCTAAGTAGAAAATATTGTAAGTTGAGACGCGCTTTCCATGTAAATGCCCTAATCCGTTCCAAGGCCCCCCCCAAAATCAGACATAAATGTTTTCTGAAGCATAAAAATGAGTCAAACTATGTAACAAATACATGTTACAATTAGATTTCTGCACAATAAATGAGAGTTGTGCATAATGTAAAAAACTAAGAAGAAAGAATAAAAATGATAGTCATTTAACTTTTTACTGCATTCTCATTGTTTTTTGCCCTCTTTAGGCCATGTTCTCTCTCAGAAGTGGTTTTTGCCTGGTGTTTTGTAAAGAACTGATCCAAGGACGTTTGCTTTTGTTGGTTTATAACGATCCTTCGAAAATGTCCAAGGTAAACATCAGCATAGTGAGCGCTCGCCCGACTGGTGAACACTTTTTCTGGATGATTCATATTTATGTAAAACTATCGGAAATGCCTCACGGTCCGAGGGGCGAATGACGAGGACGCTGCATAGACACATATCTATCTATTTACACACGTAGACACATTGGGTAGAGGTCCCTCTTAGCCAATGGGATGCGAGGAAGATGCCAGGTAATAGCCAATGGCAGAGCAGCTACAAGTATGTTGCATTCATGAAACTTGGAGCTGCCACTAGCAGCCCAATACTGAATTTTTAGCTTTCGTATCTTGAAATTTCTTAACAAGAGGCAATATTTTCCCGTTGAGGCGTTTCGTAACTTGAAAATTTCGTATGAAGAGACGTTTGTAAGTAGAGGTACCCACTGTAATTAATATTTTCATGGTTGCAAAGCAGAGCCATTTATGCAAGCGTTGATGTACTTCTGGTGCTTTTTTTTGTTATGTGGGAGGCTCCGCTTTGCATTCACCATTTAGAATTTTTTGCTGTATCCTTCAAGCTGCCGTTGTCATGATACCACAATTCTGATTTTGATACTTTAACTGTATGAAGTACCTCGATACTGTGGCAAAAATCTAAAACATCAGTACACGCAATGAATTATTTTTATTAATTGGAGATATTATACAATGGAAAATATTAAATAATATTAGGTATTTTAACTGTCATATAAATGACTCAGCAGTTCAGTTTTTCAACAAAACTACAATTATTTTTGCAGATGCTGAAATGTGGTGCCTTGTTTAAAAAATAAAAACTTTACAGAAGAAAGATTATTGTCGCAAAATGTCAACATTTGAAAACCAGCGTCTGCTGGTTTCTCTTTTTTTTTCTCTTTCTGACTCACTATTTGGAGAGGTCATCGTTGCCTCAGTAGAAAACTAAAAGCTACGCTCAGTCAAGAAGATTGAGTCACTTGTGTGAAGTCGGCCTGTATTTAAATGCGATGTTGTAGTGAGCTGGTAAATAATCCTGCCAGACTTCAAGTTAACATCATTAATTATTTTCATGCTGGTTTCACTGTAGTACGTTGAGTCTGTATGCGGTTTAGACACTGAATTCATTCTTAAAAAAACTGTAGTCACCACTACACATATGTGCATCTCAAGTTTATGCCTTTCAAGTTATGGCAGCTGGCTGACTTTGTTTAATTTGCTTTTTGTGGCTCAGTTTGACAGTAAACTTCAAGTGGGAGTGACAAAAAGCTTGAAGCAAGCACACTGAACCTCTTATTTGGAAAATTGTTTGCTATCTGCCGAAGTGCACAGAGCAGGTTCCGGTAGGGCAGAGTAGTCCCTTTCAAAATTACTGATACTGAAAAGATATCGTTGCAGTCTCGCTGTGGCGCTATCGTGGCACGTTTTGCCCTCCTCCGTTCTCCTTTGAACATTTTTATGGTCGACTTAGTGCAGCTTTGGCCATATTTTCTTTTCGCTGCTGCGCTACTGCTACATTGCATTTCCGGTTCAACAGTCATCATCATACCTCTCCTCTTTGTCATCACTGGTATCGCAAGAAAAGCCAAAGAAGTAGCAAACCAGTTTAACATTGATAAACATTGATGAAGTCTCAATATGTAGTGCAAACTGTTTTTTTTTGTTTGCATTTTTTTCTAGGCCAATCTTTCATGAACATGTTGGGCTGAACTACGATACGCCCGGCATGATAGGACTTGAAAGGTTGTTCTAGAGCACAGGTGTCAAAGTCAAGGCCCGGGGGTCAGATCCGGCCCGCCACATCATTTTATGTGGCCCGTGAAAGCAAATCATTTCCATGACCTTGCTTAAATCTGTACCGAAATCTCAAATTGTCATATGTAATAAATAATTGTGACATTTTGCAATAACTTTGTGGCCCGGTTTTCAGTCACCTGAACAATAATTGAACATATACTTGACTGATTTCAAAACTAGTGAGCCATCGTTTTTTTTTTTGTGTACAAGTAATAATACGATGTGATGGTGAAAAATGTATTCGGTTTCACAATCGTAACGGCCCTCCAAGGGAAGGCGTAATTCCAAAATGGCCCACGACAAAAAGGAGTTTGACACCCCTTGTCATGTTTCGGTTTGGGACCAACAGGTGGCACTGTAGGGCTCCCCCTGCAGCTGCACACCTGTTGGTCGTTATGTAATTAGTTGTATAAAAGGACTCCCGCCCGACCACTCATTGTCGGGTCATTGTTTGTTTATTTGCTTGCTACTGTCATGTTTCTCTCATGGTTGTGTTCCTGTTAGTTTTTTGCTTCAGTCATGGTTTTGTTTTGGTAATTTGAATTCCTTGTGTTCTTCGGCCTTTGTTTGTTTCGGATTTAGTTTTCTCTGTGTTTTTATCAATACAACTCGTCAAGTTCACCCTGCTCCTCCCTCCTGCCTGCTTTTTGGGGTCCACCACCACCACCACCTTGCAACGTGACACCCCTGTTCTAGAGGTTACTTTCAAGGTTTGTGCACATCCGCTCCTCCCGTACGTGAGCCCCTAGCGTGCTATTATCTACAGTGACTTTTGACTTGGCTCACGTAGGCCGGCGTTATGTCTTGTTTATGTGTGGGAAGGCTCTGGCGGTAAGGGACCTCGGAAAAGCGCGGTCAGGTCAACGCAACTTGGCTCTTTACGTTACCGAAAGGTTGCTGAGGAGCTACTGCTCTGCTTCGTTCATCTTTCACCACTCCAAAGTCACTGTCGTAAACCGGGAAGCCCGATAACCCCAGGCTAATAACATTTGTCACTCACGTAATCAGTGACGGACCAGCGTTGACTGCGGTATTGACAGAGAAGGTATGGCGGCGCTGGATTCCATTTAAAGTCCCGTAAAGCTATGTAGATCCCACTCCAGCACAACACATTACAACATGAGCTGCTGACATTTTACAGAGATATAAACATCAGAACATGTTGAGATGTTGGGGAGTCCATGTTGAATTAATCCTGCTACCAAATGCTGAAGCTGCATCAGATCCGAATTAGTTCTGACATTAGTTTGACATTCTTGCATCTGACCTCGCCGGCACACCAAATCGAAACTTCTCCCCCAAAAACTAAAAAATAAAGGGAACAGTTGTAGTTAGTTACATTGTGCTGCTTAAGTGTTCCACTGTGTGTGTGTTTTTTTTTTTTTTAAATATTGTCTTAAATGTCTAATAATTTGTCCACTTATGTATATGATTACCATACAGATCAGTTTATAAAGATACTCGAGATGCCAACATGGTCCAAAATCCTGAACTCTCTTTTCAGTTTTCATGAGTTTCTGGCCTTTTTTTTTTATTTTTTTTAAAGGGCTGATGAAACTGTAATATTTTTTTTTTTTTTTTTAAAGGGCTGATGAAACTGTAATAAAGTAACTTCCCCACCGGGGAGAGCAGTATTTCTGCAAATAGTGATGTCCGTTTATTCAGGCGTCAATTAAACCAAAGCATTTCATGAATGATATTAAAAATTTTACCGGATGATTACAATTCATACAGACTGAAAGCAAAATAGGAAGTATTGTGGTGAACATGTGGCGAAGCAGCAAGAATTAGGCCGGTAGCTCCCAGAACAAAAACACGTGGACAGGGCACATGTCAGTAGTTCGCTGGAACACAAATGGCCACAAATACTCCACATCATGTAAGGTCATTTTTAACATTGCACGGAGACCTGTTAAGACTCCACAGGGTGATGGCAGAGCTCCCTGTGATCGTTTGCTGCGACTGCACACCCTTAACTCCACATTCTTAAGGGTGAAAATGCACACGTCCATTTATCATACCCGTTTCTGCCTCTCATGTCTTTCTGAATCAAATTGCTGTCCCAATTTTTGAGTTAAACATGTTTTACCAAAGCCATCTTTTGCTTCCTGCTTACTTCCCCTTTTGGATTATCCCTGAACCACGTTAGGGCAGCCAATGAGTTGGGTCTGAATGAACAGCGCCGTCTGTTGGTTGCTGCCAAATTGTGGTTGACGAAACAACATGACCCCATGGAGACAACCTCTGCATTTCACATGAATTCCTATTGACGAAAAATCCTTCAGTCAATGCATCCTACCTGCCCCAACCTCATACGCTCTTATGATACAAATGCCCTTATTTTGAGTTGAGAACCAAACTTTTTCCTGTTTACTTTTCGTTTAGATTTCCCCCAGCAACTAGCCGAGTCCGAATTAATTGCACACACTGTTAGCTGCCGCACAGTTGAAAGAAAGCAGCTGCACACCCATTCCTCCACATTCCACGTGGATTCCTAATGATGAGAATCCCCAAGAACATTCTCATAACCCGTTTTGACCTCTCATGTTGTTATGTTGGCTTTATAGGGAGGTCTTGTGTCTTCTAATGACCATTTGAGCCACGCGTGTTGTTTTGGGGTGATGCCAGCATGTTTTTCAAGGTGAAAGGTTTTAGTCCCAGGCCTGAACTGGCAGGTGAAGCTTGATGGCAAGACCGATGTGAATAGATGCCCCTTGGCAGAGTCCATTTTGTGTATTCAACAAAGTGCTGCTTGGTGAGCTTTTCGTTGAACTCGGAATCCCCAACGTGGCTGTTATGCGACTCCCATAACCAAATACAAGGAGACAAATGACTGGAATGATTACGTGTGAGGGTAGTTAACTTGACGGATGAGTGCGTGGTGGCGCAGACATGGACGAGGGCAGCGGGAGGAAGTCTTCTCCCGTACTACCACCTTCGGCGTTTGAAATGCCGGCTAACTTTTCCCCGCCGCTTTTAAAATGGATATTTAATGATCAACAGAGCCGTGGAGCTTAAGGTCTTAAATCGGAGCGCCCCCGTGCACTCCTCCGCAGCCCCTCGGTGTTGTCAAAGGGGGCCATACGCTTTCAAAAGGGGGCTTGTTGCCTTGAGTGATGGATCATCCGAGGTCTGTTTGGGCCGTGTGTTAACCCTTTACTGTTTGCAAATCTCTCCCAGTTGGGGAGACGTCGACGGTGCGTGATGGATGTGTCCCGGGTCTTTGGGCTCCATCTATCAGAAGATTAGCACTGACCTGTGAGCTGTCCGGGCCGCCCTCAGTGCTCCGTTTGCTCAACTCTCTCCTCTGCCATTAGCACATGAGCGCGTCGCTTTTGTCTCAAGGGTGGGGGGGTGAAGCCGGTGTTCTTCATGCGTCGCCAACGCAGGTCGCAGGTCGCAGGAAGTGTGTTGAATAAAAAAAGGTCATCATGAGGCGCCCCCTTCCCCACGCACCATCCATCTTCCTTTGCTTTGTCTCGTCTCCCAAATTCCTAAATAATTTCATGTAATTATCCAAGAAATTGAGGTTTCAGTTCATGCTCCGCTGCAGAGGAATGTCTCCCGACGATTTCCTTCTTTCTACCTTGCTCACCCCGCCCGCACCCTTCCCGCGGCATTCTCCATATCATATAAAAATGTAAATCACTCCGCTGATGTAGTGTGACGGTATTATTTCTCATTTGGTGTAGAAAAAGGGAAGAAATGGAAGCAGGTAGAGTGTCGGCTAACGCCCGTGTTTCATTTCCCACATGTGCAGTCCGCAGCCCGCTTCACTTTGATTGACAGCTGGTATTCTTCTGTCAGAGGCTTTCATGTGCAAAGTTACTCAGTGGAATTAATAGCAAAAATAATTTAACTGGAATCGGTCCTTTGCTTCCAGATTTAGCGCGCTGGTGCTGCCGTGCTTGAATGTCACCTCCCACGATATGGCACTGCTGGCACTTTTTTAATGCTTTCACAAATATAGAAAGAGTACTTGCGATGTTTTCATGCTGGTTGTCGAGAGGTCTGTTTGTGCTAGGGCTCATATGAGATCCATCCCAAAAGTGAGCTTCAGCCAAAGTGACCTTCCTGATAACAATCGATGAATTTTCACATGATCCCCAAACTTCTTAAACATAAAAAAAAAAAAAAAAAATCCAGGAGTCACCTTATCATACCAAGCTTAACCTCTGATGTTAGGTCAGATTTAAAGATGCGTGTTTTCGTCCAGTCGTCATTTGAGGCACATGTGTTATCTTGAGGCGATGCCAAGCATGTTTTTTCAAGGTTAGAGGTTATCTCCCGATCCCTTGGCAGTTCTCGAGGGCCGTGATTGGCAGGCGTTGTCACATAGGATGGGAAACTGCGGCAGGATGCGCGGAATGGCACGGCTTGCTTTCACAACGCGTCAGTTCACTCAGCCGTCTTGCTCGCGCTACGTGTCGGCCCAGTCGGGCCCTCCTTGTCGCCACAGGGGAGCGGCTTTCAAGGCTAATTTTGGCAGCTGCTGTAAGCGAACTTTGAAATTTAGGTTTCATGCTATGAAGCATTAAGCCGACAACCCCTCAAAAATAAGCCAATGATGATGTGGAATGAGAATTTGGCTTCACCGGCTGTGTTAATTTGTTCCGTTTGAAAACTTTTCAGAGGCTAAGGGGCTTCAATGATCGGCATCTTTCTATATGAAGAGTTCTGATGAAAGTCTGTTTGCTAATTGCTTTGCGGCAGAGTTTTAATTAGGAGACATAATCATTCTGCCATTCAGAAGCTGAGCATAGTCACGTAAGATATCTTTTGAAAAGATAAAAACGATGCGTCCTTGTGGTGAGTGTCTCAAGACAAGCATCATCTTTTCCTGTGAATTAGCGTTTTGTGGGCTCACACAATCGATTTAAAATATTTTGGAATGAAAACTCTAAGGGTGAAACCAATCTGTTTCAGGGCAACGGTTGACCTCCGATTTGTTTTTATGTGGTTGTTTTTCCTCACATTAATCTACATACAAGTGTAAAAATAAATCCTCAAACTTCAACTTGAATGTCTATATACTGATTGTATATTTTTGGGCAGGTTAAAATTGGCAACAAAAAAGTGTATTTTCACTTGCTCAGCTTTGCTACAGGACAACATCATACAGCCCATTCAGAAATGCTTGCATTCAAATTTTTACACTTGCGTTTATATTATGTTATACCGAGATTGGATTCTACACTGTGAAGGGATTCATCTTTTACCGTGATATGAATTTTAGGTCATCTAGCCCAACCATACGTCACAGCACATACAATCATCCATTTATAGAGCACAATTCATACACAAGGCAACTCAATGTGCTTCACGCAAGACACAGCACCTAAAAGCATTTACAAACACAACGCCAAACGACATTCAGAAGCAGCGCAAAGAAACAAAAAAAAGGAATGTACGTTGAAAATATTGAAACACATGAACAGAAGACTTCAGAGACATTTCAAGCATTTAAAAGGAAAGTAAAGAAATAGAAGTAGGTTTCTAAAATTACTAAAAGACAAAAAATGTTTACTGTAAAAATGTTTAGGAGACCTTAATCAAAATATTTACTCTCGGGGCTGACGAAACGGTTGACCATCATTTCAAATTCATCGCACACAATTTCCCTTCAAAATGGCTGACAGATGATTTGCTTTCACAAAAACTCATCTACGTCAAAGACTCTCTGTAACTCCTGCTAACCACTTGGGCTTTTAACTTAACGCCTCGCCAACATAAAAAATGTTCGTCACCAGAGGAGCCGGACACCGATAACAACTTCCCCATGAGTCGGTATTATGTTCTGGCATTTTGGAGCGTTAAAAACGAGCTTAAAATTAGGTGAATTTTTCAGAGAATAGCCCGTAGGAAAAGAAAAAAAGTGAATAGCAAACCACAAATAGGCGGGGGTTCACTGTTGTTAGCTTTTTCTCTGGACTTTTGTGTGCGCACGGCAACCTAAAGCCAGAATATTGTGTGGAGACGCTTCCACAGATGGGAACCTTGCTTCTTATCAATGGGGAAGGCGCTTCTAAGACCTTTGTTAGGGCATTTTAATTACAGCAACGCTTGCTGTAATTGATCCGGGCTTAGAGGGATTTAACTGTCAATGAGAGTGAGGCCTGGGCGTTAAGACAGCCCAGCCAATGCTTCCACCTTTGTATCCTCTTTTTTTTTTATGCTGTTGACTCGCATCTGTCGTCGTAGTGGTTAAATGGGCCTCAGCGGGCAGACGGACCGCCGTCGTCTGTTTCCACTTGAACGTGTCTGTTGTCGGGGGTCGCCGCCACCGCCTGCTACGTCTTCTTGCAGAGCATTCACGGCTTCTTATGTTGTCACCCAGAAGCTTTAAACTTTCATAAGGCTGTTAGATAATGCTTCCCGATGAGGGTGAATTATTGATGGCCTTGTATGAGTGGGACTGGGCAGGCAAGCTTTTAACTCTCCAAAGCTGCTGCTGCTGCCGTTGCTGCTATTGGCTTGCTTATCCGGTAACTAAGGGACACAGCGCAAACACTCAAGGAATGATGGAGTGGAGGAGAATGAGGGGGGTCGGGGGGCTGAAGAAGCAAGAGGAAGCAAAAAAATAAAGTTAAATAAATAAATAAATAAAGCTCACATTCTTCACAATGAGTGTTCGGTTGGCAAAGGTTGCAAAGCTTAACATCAACACAACTAGCCCTGCCCCGTTTTTCAAAAGAACAGACAAGCTGTTTGGTGGCCGCCATATGCTTCTGTTTGTTGATTTCACAGTCGTCTCTGTTTGGGACGACAAATGTTTCCAGTTAGGCACCAGAATCAAAACAGGACGTTTCCCGCCTGTTAGTTACGTCACTCATTAGTGCTCGAATGGGCATTTGTCGAAGAGGCCTTTTCAATATTTGTACATTCAGCCACTTCACTTTTAAACTGCTCTTTAATGCAGTCCCTTAAGAAAGGCACACTCATACGGACAATGAAACGGGAACAGTTTTCTTCCCTCGTAATCAAAGTCAGCTCGGTCCGGTTATGAGACTGTCCTGAGCAATTATCCCGTGGTGTGGGTGTATCAAGAATGTTTTATTTATTTATTTTTTCTTTCCCCGATCTGCTCACAAAACGGTCAGGTTGACACTCGTAAATGTTAAGTCTGTTCAATATTTCTAATGGAAAACTCTAATGGCTGTGTGGTCCAAGCCACTGGGCACCATTATTGTGATGTGAAGAAAAAAAAAAGAAGCCAATTAGGAAATGACCTGATGCAAACCCAGCCCCAATAGACGCCCCCGAACTGCCAAAACCCGCTTGCTTTACGTAACTGCGATTCTGTCATTTCACGACACAACCTGACCGTTACGCATTTGGCGAGATGGAGATGCACTTTGTTTCCAGAGTTTGGCAGCCCAACTAATGCCTCTCTTGTTAGGTTAGCCGATTTGGTGCTTTAAAAGACACAATAGTACGGATGTGAGAATCCAAGGTTATTTTTACTTCTTCAATGGGACGTGTGAATTTTACTTTCTACTACTGTCATGCTGTAGCCTTTGTGCCCTCCCAGTGGAATAATGGAGGCATCTGCTTTTTCCATTCAAGGTTACGGTGTGACTCATTTGCTTTTTGATGATCGTGCCATTGTATGAGTCTTTAGTGTAATGTTAATGCAATTTAAATGAAAACGAATGCATTTCTGGCAGCCCGGTGGTCGACTGGCCTTCCGGTGTGCAGTTTGCATGTTCTCCCTGTGCCTGCGTGGGTTTTCTCCGGGTACTCCGGTTTCCTCCCACATTCCCAAAACATGCATGGCAGGTTAATGGAACACTAAATTATTTCTAGGTGTGAGTGTGAGCATGGATGGTTTGTTTGTCTATTTGTGGCCTGCGATTGGCTGGCAACCGGTTCAGAGTGTCCCCCGCCTACTGCCCAAAGACAGGTGAGATAGACTCCAGGACGCCCGCGACACTCGTGAGGATAAGCGGATTAGAAAATGGATGGATTGATGGACGAATGCATTTGCTCAAACAGGTAGCCATGTCTGCAATAGCGCCTCATCGACCTAAAACATTGTAATTATCTCGCCTGTTGCTAACATAACGGCAGAACCTACCTGTTGTCTTATGCTAATTGCATTATGGAACATTAAAACTGATCTCGGGTTGAGTGACGTGTTCCAGTGGGCATGTAGTAACCCTGCAATGTTGTGTGTCGGCCTGTAACAGGAACATTATTTTACAGACAATGCATTTTCCCAGAAACTATTGCTGTAAACGATAGCACAGTTGTTTTTTGTTTTGTTTGTTTGTTTGGTTTTTTTTTGTATGCTCATCTGTGAGATTTTTCTAATGTAAATAGGTACATTGGCTCAACAAAGGTTGGTTTCTAAGGGATCTAATTAATACTGTCCTAATTTAAAGCTCAAATTAATAAATGTCTTTTGTATGATGCCCATTGAGGTGTTTATATAAACCTACTGTCCAGGAAAGTGAGCTGTAATCTCTCAGTGCACCAGAGACGTAGCATAGGAGCTATTGAGATTTTACACTGGCTGCTCTAGCTGTCAAGTGTGCCACTCCAAGCGGGTGTCTGGTGCTGGTCACCAGTCTTTAAATTCGCGGTGGGCATAGCAAATGTTTTCAGAACTCATAGTGCATAAACAAAGAATGAAATTATACAAAAATTGTGTGTGTGCGCGCGTTTATTATGTATGCCCACTCTCACAATGGTGAACAGGTTGAGACAGTAGAGGGAAGGAGCGCCGCGAGTGAATGGTGATGACGTAGATAAATAAACATGCATGCAAATGACTATTTATCAAGTCCCCAAAAAAACTGTTGTTTCCATTTTTTTTCTCATCAAACAATAACTCATGGTCATTATTGTGACAAGCCTAGTTGTGTGCATTCGTTTGTTTCATTTATTTTGTTTTTCTACTCTCATTTCACTTGGCGAAAATTGTAAGACACCAGAAACATTGGTTCGTATTGTTCCAAAAATTCATATCAAGGTAGAAATAAAGGCACCCCCCACCCTCAACTGCATTTGAATAAATAAATGCACCCGGAAGGCCTGGAATGAGTAATCTGGAAATTCTGTTTTATTCCCGCTGGGCCGGGTTGTAATAATCGCTGTTCGGGCTTCTGCTCCCTAACGCCTATTAATTTCTTACAAGCCGCGCATTAGCACATTTAATTTTAAATTGGATTTTTCAAATTCAATATGAATGTCATAGATAGGAGTGGGGAGCTATTTTTGATTGATACACTAATAAGGTTCAAATTACATATCATCATTCATCTGTTTTGAATTTAGGCGGGTCGATCTGAGCCCTGAAACTCCAGGGCTGAAATCCTGATTATTGTGATGAGGCTTCACGTGAGGAGGTCTGAAAGCATTTTATTCTACTAGCCGCCCAGATAGCTTGTTGAACTTAATAAGATAGTTAGCGTTATCCCCGAGTGCTTTTTCAACTGAATGACAACTGACAGATTGTCAGATTAGTCACCGTAATGGGGTCGTAATTAACACTTTGAGTCCAACTCCCAAGATGCCGCGCGACGTCGACAAACTGCGTGCTGCGCTCACGAATTGGACTGAGAGACTCCAGTGGCGCAAAACCAAATCAGAAATTGTGTTTTCAGCTGGTTCTCCTCTGCCCAAATGAGTTAAATTGGCATGAAGTCAGAGACATGGTAGATAAATCTGCTCAGGGTCACCTTTGAACAAGGAAGTAAAGCAGTGAGACGCTCAGATAAGCAACAGGAAGGGAACAAGGTGGTAATTTTGGTGCATTAAAAGGCGAGAAAAGGAGTCCGACTTGTTCTATTTCCCTGAGCTAATGCACCAGATTGATTGTCTGTTCCTCGTTTCCAAAGAAACATAGAGCTGCTGGCCAAATTAATAGCCCGTCAACGTCCAGACCAGCAGCATGTGTTTGGCTGCATATATTAAGTCCATGCATCATTTCCTTAATACAAGCAAACTGGGAGAGGGAGGCAACATGGCCAAAATGGCATTCGCTGCTTGTTATGTTTCAATACGAAAGCATCTTCAAAAGACCAGAGCAGTAATTCAGAATAATCACACGGATTAAATGCTAATAAATTGTAACACACCAATATAATTTCCGGAAAATATAACTACAAGGCACATTTGGATGATGGGTTCATTTATTGTCATTTAATTGCGAGTGATAGAATTGATTTGCGTGTCATCAATTCATAACTGAGATTTATCAATTCTATTTATAAAAGTCAATTCTTTTTTTCAAGTGTGATATTTTTTATCCATCCAATTCCTCAAAACATATTTTTAAATGTAATTGGATTAATTTAATATTGCGTGTCTTTTAAAATAGTTATTATTTTATGTATTATTAATTTTATTAATAACTGGAACTTATTCTTTACGATTTCTCCAAGACATTCCAAGTGTTCATAATTGAAAACTTTAAAAAAATAACACAGATGGAATTTATTTAATTTTTCTAAATGTAATGTAATGAAAACAAAATTCCTTAATTTCAACCATCAAATCCATTTTCAGGGGAAAACCCCTTAAATTAGGTCTGTCAATAATTATTTTTTTTAATTAAAATTTTTATTTTTTATTTTTATTTTTTTTTTAGAATCCAATTATCCTATGGGTTTTTCCATCGACGACTTGAGACGTTAACTTCAGGTACGTTGACCTTAAACCTAGTGTATCCATGACACAGTACATCCGATCCATTCATACTGTGCTCAAAGCTGTCCTAATTTAATCACCATCATTTCTCACTGCCCGATGGCAGGTTTGAACACAAGGAAGACTGTCGGGTGTTAAAACACAGAGGCGACAGGACCGTAATAGTATTGGCGGCTGTCCCACCGGACTCATGAGGTTGGGTAATGGCCACGCGGTATGAGGCAATTTGACATGACAACAGTAGATGCGCTCCTCAACGCCGTGGTCTCGTGAATTAAATCCAATTCCGAATGTAGCTGCCTGTCGTTAAATGTCACGGGAAATCCTGTCGAGAGAGAGAGAGAGAGAGAGAGAGAGAGAGAGAGAGAGAGAGAGAGAACTCTAATAATTTCCTCATGAGAAAAACCACACACCTCAGGTCTTGTAGTTGTTCTAAAGATATTGCTGTTTTTATTAGCAGGTGTTTTATGTGTTTGCCCAATGCTGCGCTACCCATTGCTTTTGTGCTCAGCACCCGTTGGAAACAAAACGATAACGCATGACTAAAGTAACCGATTAATTATTCCTTATTTCCTGACAATTTGTCGTCAAAGTGGTTTTAGTAATTGAGTCAATGTTGCAGCCATTTTGGAGACTGGAGTTTTAACTGCTGATTGAATTGCGAGCGAACCATCTCAAATGATCCCTGCTCCCATCCCACCAAAAAGTGCAATAATGATTTGTGGCGCAGCACCGCCGTGTTTAGACCTCAAATGTAATTGCGTGTTGATTTTCCAGGAATGCAGCAGCGTTACTAATTAGCTTGAGCGCGCCAAAGTAAGGTGAGCGAAAGCACTGAAGACGCTTGATGAGCAGAGACCGCACGTAGCCGCTCAATAAACTCCGTGAAGCTGATTGGCTCGAGCGGCGGGAAGAAAAAAAAATGGTACCCTCGGGTGAAACTAAACTTTGAATGCACAACGAAGGCGCCGTCCGCCAAGGTGATGAAAGCGGCCTGTAACTGAGTCTGAGCGGCATGGTCATCGTTATATCATAACAAATTGTGCGAGAAGACATTTTGCACAAACCTGACGAAATAAGAATGTATAATCCTATCCCACTAACCTCTGACCCTGGCCCGTGACCCTTCACCCTGATCTTGACCCACAATGCTAACCTTAACCCTGATGCCCTAACATTTGAAAAACCCCAAATCATGTTTGTATTTTGAGTGGCACCTTTTGGTTATTATTATTTTTTTGTATTCAACATTTTTGGTTGCAATTTTTTGTCCCAATTTTTGGTGTCATTTATATGGTGACATTTGATGGTAACATTTTTTGGGTGACTGATTTTTTTCACAATCATGGCTGACAATTTTGTTAAAGGAGCTGTTGTGTGACAACATATTTTATAACGAAGGGCAACATGATGCCAGCTATGTGAGGATACGCGACTGTCGATACATTCGACGGCACAACTCTTGCAGGCACAATTAAAGCCCTTTCACACTGCCCTGAGCACAGCACAGTGCCGACCAACCCGTTTATTGTGTCTGTGCTGCCATGGCACAAGGGAGCAACGCCGGGCTGCGGTAGGTGTGCCCTAATGATGAAATAACATCGAGGTACATTCAGTTGGAGTGATGGCGGCGGCGTGATTTCAAAGTGAAACAAGCAAGAGATTTTGGCGGAGTGATTCTACAGTGAAAAGAGCTTTGAGGAGAAAATGGAGGAATCAGTAATGTAATCAGTCACAAATGGCCCGGTGTTTAGTTAGAGAAATGCGCTGCCTGAAGTTTGTTGTCTTCCTCTTGAGGCTCGCGCCGACTCCCTCCAAGGCTGTTAAACAGCCTGAAGTACTTCATTGAGCTGCAGCTCACAGATGAGCCTAAACTCCCATAGATCCTGCAGTGCTATTCGAATCAGATGAACCGATGTCCTTTTAGCTGCTGCTTGCCTCCTCCTCCTCAATGTAAGCAAAGGCCGCACTTTGTATTGAAATGTTGACAAATACATATTGCTGAGCTGCGGTCTCCTCAAACCAAACCAGCGGGAAAAGCACAGGCTACTTCCCGTTTGGTCGCTTAGCAACCACCGCCAAATATTGGCAAACAGTGATGCCTATGCTGTCGGGCACGTTTATTCTGTGTCAACTGATGCTCCCAACATTGGCATCCAAACAGGAGTTTAGAACATTCGCAAATTAAAAAAAAAAGAAATAAATAACATAAATGCATGAGAAAAATCCAAATGATATCTGGTAGGATACATTGTGTGGTCTATGACGTTTTACTTACAACTTTCCTCTGTGGGCGTTCATGCTAATTTTTCATGTAGCTGTAGAGGCGGACAAATGTTATCAAGTCTGTCATGTCAGCGTGCGCCCTCAATTCTTGCTGGCTCGTCGCCTGAAGTAAAAGCACTATGGTTCATATTTCTGTTTAGTGATTTTTAACCTCGGCAAATCTTGTCACTAATTGACTGTGAAAGCTGATATACTGTGTGGAGTGCCCCCCCCACAAAGGTGTGCGAGTCAACGTATCATCTGTTAGCAACATAACAATCTAGTTGATGAGTTTCTTCTTCATGTTGTGGCGGGAAGGGGTGGGGCCGGCTATAAAATTAGGAGCTATTATATAAAGTGAAGTGGAAAAATTAGAATGGAAATATCAAGTTATTTAAATGTGAAAAGTAAATGTCAACAAATGTCTACTTAGCAGTAGCTTGGAGCTGACTGGTTGACATGGGTTGCCATGTGAAGCATGGGACTTCTGATTGGTGAGCTTGGCGAGAGAGGAGGGGTAAAAGAGAAGCTTATGATCGAGTTGTCTAAAATTGCAATTCCAAAGGGAAAAAAAAATCAGTCAGTCCTGCTTTTAGGTCATAATTTCCGGACGCATTTTTTGTCCATGCATTTTTTTGGCATACTATTTCATAAACGGTAGATTTGCCCACATTTCCAGCATGACATCATGTAAGTGAGCTGCTTGTGTGCACGTGGGGGCGAGTTTGGGTGCATGTGTCTAATGAGCGCCACAGAGACTGTCAGAAAGAAACATGGAGGAGGTAGTGACAAATGTTTTTTTTCTTTCTTCTTTTTTTGTGGTAAATTTGTAGCTGAAAATATGTAAAGAAAAATCTCCACTTCGTTATCCCGTGTCGGCGAACAGCAGCTCGGCGCTTGTCTCCGGCGACCCCGGGATTTTGTCCGTTGCTCTAAGGTCAGCGCATTCATGTCGAGCATGGCTTCAGCGGGACCAGGCTGCGAATGTTTGTCAATCAGGCTGGCGCTGGCTTCTATGAAACGACTTGTTCAACTGCGGGCTTTTTCAGAGCTCACAAAACCATCACAAGACATTGCAAATGTTTCCATCAAACATCTCTGCTGCAAGCATTACTTTACAACGTCACAATCATTCCTTAAATAAAGCAACTAACATTAGAATTTGAAAAAAACAACAGTGGCATCACTTTTCAGTGGCTGATTAGAGAAACCTTATGCCATTTTTTTCGATCACCCCTTGTCTTCAACGTACTGGAGGCAAACCTGTTTCTTCATCCCAGCTTATCTTTGTCTGTTTGACTTTCCAGTTTTTTTTTTTTTTGGTCACCCTTACTGTGTTTCCCGTTGTCCATCTGGCCCACTTTGTCTTATCTGCAGCCTCCATCATTTGGCTCAGAGCCCCAAACACACCAACTGTCGCGTGTGCTTTCAATAAGACTCGGCAGGCTTCACCGTCTCGGCATTCTGGCCTTCGCCGAACATCATTGGAAAACATTTGACCGCACTTTTCCTCCGAGGTGTTCTTTCTTTGTCTGGGAAGCAAACACAAAGCACAATCGCTCCAAGTGTTTTCAATTTGACTTGGGATAATGTTGGAAAACAGCACTGAATAATCAGGGCTAAGCATTTCTGGCAACATCCTACAAACACCTGTTGGAATGTAATCGCTTTAGATGAACCAGTTTCAAAGTGAAATTCACTTTGAAAACATATAACTACAAATAATGATCTGTGGCGTTTATTTCCTCAACTGAAGATTGGTGGAGTAAGACTTTGACAGTTTTGGTGTCGATTTTGGTGACATATTTTGGTCAGATTTTTTTTCTCCACTATATTTTTGGTAAAAAAAATTTTTTTTGGGGGACGGTGAAAATCTTTGCTCACAATTTTGGTGAGCATTTGTGTGGACAAATTTGTCAGTCGATTTTCATATTGCATGCTGACTATTTTTTTCCCCACTCATAAATCATAAGGCCGACCTACCATTTATGTTATGCAAAACTGAACGGCAAGCACTTGAGGCAGAGTGAGTGTAACTAATAAAATGCATAGCTCCCCATAACATAAACATTGTGGAGTGACCCTGCCAGTTGCGAAGGACGCCGTCTCCACATAACATTAAGACCATCTTTAATACTGCATGGGGATTTTTTTTTTTTTTACAGCATGAACGGCATAATTCATATGAGAGATGGTTTGCGTGTGGATAGGTGCTGCTGTTTTGGTTCGCATCTGAGTTCACATGGGTTCAGCAGTTATCTGTAAGACCTTCTGGGATCTTTTTCCAAAAGTAAAAAAAACAAAAAAAAAACCACCCAAAAGGCATTCGTCATCACAAAAGTCAGCTGTGTTCAGTTTTTGTGGTTTATTTTATTGTTCCAATGAGAGCAATGCTACACCACCGTTTGCAGCATATCCTGTTGCTATGGCTCCTCCCTTCCATATACAGTATATCTTAGCAGCTGCAATGAGGAAATGCAAACTGACTTATGTTTCTGGAAAATTCTCCACGTATAATTTTTGCTATACTGTTGTATGACATGCTTTTGATGACTGATTTTGAGGTCCCAATTTTAGTGGCATATATTATTGCATGCTGACTATTTTTTTCCCCACTCATAAATCATAAGGCCGACCTACCATTTATGTTATGCAAAACTGAACGGCAAGCACTTGAGGCAGAGTGAGTGTAACTAATAAAATGCATAGCTCCCCATAACATAAACATTGTGGAGCGACCCTGCCAGTTGCGAAGGACGCCGTCTCCACATAACATTAAGACCATCTTTAATACTGCATGGGGATTTTTTTTTTTTTTACAGCATGAACGCCATAATTCATATGAGAGATGGTTTGCGTGTGGATAGGTGCTGCTGTTTTGGTTCGCATCTGAGTTCACATGGGTTCAGCAGTTATCTGTAAGACCTTCTGGGATCTTTTTCCAAAAGTAAAAAAAACAAAAAAAAAACCACCCAAAAGGCATTCGTCATCACAAAAGTCAGCTGTGTTCAGTTTTTGTGGTTTATTTTATTGTTCCAATGAGAGCAATGCTACACCACCGTTTGCAGCATATCCTGTTGCTATGGCTCCTCCCTTCCATATACAGTATATCTTAGCAGCTGCAATGAGGAAATGCAAACTGACTTATGTTTCTGGAAAATTCTCCACGTTGCTGGTGGAGACGAGGAAATGAAAACCGCATTCCCGGCGGTGTCCTGACATCACAAAAGGAGCGTATTGGATGGAAAACTATTTAAAGGCTTTTTTTTTTTCTCTTCTCAATTCTTGGTGATCATTTTTGCAACATTTTCGTTGGAATTTTTTTTCGCTCTCATCATTTTGTTCACTAAATTGGGTTTTCTGTGAACTTCTTGAGCATCATTATGGTGACATTTATTTTAAGACCTTTTTGGTGACATGTCTGTTTCATTGTTAGCATTTTAAATTTTTGACGAGAGTCCGTATAACGGGACTTAAATAAGGTGTATCTCAGGAACATTGGAAAGTATATCTAATGGTTATTTTTTGGGAGCGTTTTAAGAGAAGCGTTTTGCTGTCTTTCACTAAAGATTTTGATGAAAATTGTTTGTGAGCAATTTTTGGTGATATTTTTGGTGACATTCAACTTTTTTTTTTTCAATTTAGGGACTTTATTAAGAGGTATCGCATACAGGTTTTCTGCCTAACTTAATTGGTTCATTGGGTTGTTGTTCAAAGCTGTTTAAAATATTGAGTGATATGTTTTGCGTGATATTTTTGGGGTGTCTTCATTCAGACGTTTTTTTAACAATTTTTGATGATGTCGGTTTGGTAAATTTTTGTTCACTATCTTTGGTCACAATTTATTGATTCTTCTTTTTTTTTAACAATTTTGGTCTGATATTTTTCAATACCATTTAGGATGACTTTTCACAATTTTGGAGACATTTTGAGGTGGCAGTTATTTGTTCTCAATTATTGGTGACATTTTTGGTGGATTTATGTTCATAATCTTTGATGAAAATTGTTTGTTCTCAATTTTGAGTGGTATATTTTCTATATTTTCCTGACTTTTTGTTCACAATTTTGGAGATGTTTTGGGGTCAGAGATCTTTTTGTTTAAAAATTGTATTCACATATATTTCAGCAACTCTTTATGGTGACATTTTTTTTCAGCGTGAATATGAAGAGTCATGCAAGACTGCACATCTGCCCATAATTTAGGAGTCAACTACATTCGGTTTATTTTTCGTTTTATTCATCCAATGTTGGCAACCCTACACCGCCATTTACAACTGCGGCTCCTCCCTGGTAACATATATCTTATCAGCCGCAATGAGGAAATGCAAACTGATACTTGATGTTTCTGGCAAGTTCTCTGGTGAGATGAGGAAATGACACCGCATCCCCCGCGGGGCTTGGAAGCTGCGGTCCTGACAGTCGTGACATGACAAAAGACGGGAGCGTCAGGAAAAGTATCCAGAGGGTGTTCGTCAACCGTTGTCTGATGTTCCGGCTCACATGTGTCACATGTAGGGCATGGGGGAGGGGGGGGGGCAGATTGTTAAATTAGTAGCCATTCAACGAGCGCTGGATGAATCAGTCTGGTGGAAGCACGTCTGTTTCAACTGGTGTGAACACTACACTTGGACTTGCACATTAGTTTTGGGCCCGGTCCCACTTGATTATGTATGTATGCACTTTTTGTCCCCCTCCTTCTTGGTGCTGACAATTGAAAATAAATTAACATTCCCCAGGCTTTATTTTCGTCTCCTCTAAGCCTTTGGAGAAAACTTGGAGGCAAAGCCATGGGGGTCAGGCCGTACTCACAGGCTGTCAATCCTCCTCGGCGACCCTTCCGCCCCTTTTCTTTTCGTACCCTCCCACCTCCATTCTTCTGCATTCCCTCTCCCACCGCCAACCCTCCTTCCCTGTCTCTTGAACCGGACGCCTCTCCACCCCGAGCGAGGCCAAGCTTTGTCTCTCACGTTAGACATGTGGGGCCGTCTCCCCCGTCCAGGCAGTTGTTTTAATTATCAGTTAATCGCCTGCCGTTCCTCTTTTGCAGTGCTCAGCTTATTATTCCTATCAAGTGGATGTGAAAAATAATCACGATGGGTCGAAACTTTTACCATTTATCTCAAGCGATGATAGATCCCCCCATCCTCGGATTACAGCAGGAGACAAAAGGAAAACAGATGTTGGGAATGTTTGCGTATCATTATTCATTTTGTTGGTGGGATGTTTTTTTTTTTTTTTGCCGCTGTCATTTTCAGACAAATATGCTGTTAATTTAAATCTCAAGGGACATTTTGGTTCGGCAACAAGGAACAGTTGAAATGATAAATATATATATAGTTCTGTTAGCATTTAGCCTAAAGACTCATTAGCGTAGCTTCCGTTATTTCTTATGCCTACCGTCTCTCGCACTGTTAGTGCCAGCGTTTTTGCCAACATTTAGTCAATAGTCATCTGCAGAATTTTTGTACATACTTTGCCATGCACTAAAATGTTATTTAAATATAAAACACATGCTAGTGTTAGCATTAATTAGCTTAGCTTCATAAGCTTCTTACTTCTACCTTCTTCCGTGCATTCTTTTTGACAAGCGTCGTTGCTAACATTACTATTCTGCAGTGTTTGTACAAACTTTTTAAAGTTTGTTCAAAGATATAACCCTGATGATTCCTGTCCACATTTAACAGGTTAGCCTCGCATGTTTAGCACAGTTCCATTTCCTTAACCTTTTAAGTGAGCTGCAACACGCTTTGCCGATTCACATTTCCAACACGAGTTTTTAGCCGCAGGGCGTACATGGTAGCAACCAGTTCTATTACTCCCTACTTTGCTTTAAATAACTGCAAACTGGAATGACGCTCAGGTCCCGATAATTCTCCAGAACAAACTTGGAAGTATTAGCAATGCTTCAATTCGCTTTTAAACTAAATGTTCCACTTGAGAAGCTCTGAGCCCAACACTTCCTACCTTAATGTAAAACTCTGTCACATCTGTTACTACTTCTGTATACTATCTTGATGTTAATCACCTAATCACCCCCCCTAAAATTCCCTGCTGAAATCCCACCAAACAAAAAACAGTATTTTCAGGAAGATGAACTATGGCCGGCTTAAGGGAGACGGAAGCCATGTTGCTCAGCGGGGTGATGTCGCATGCGGGGGCTAATCAGGAGAAAAAGGACCCCGTGGTTGTGAGGGCAAGCCTGCATTGGCTGGCTCTCACCCCCTGGTGTTTGGAAGGGCTCCTGGGCTCAGCAGGCCGGAAGGGATAGGGAACGGCCCCTCGAAAACTTCCCATCTCCTCCTGTCAACTACCATTAAAGTAAGCACGTGGCTCCCGCGGGCAATTGGGGGGAGGGGTGGCCGCTCATATTCAGAGATGAAGGGATGTGTGCATATGTAGAAAGGATTGCCTCTTGGGAGAATTGATGCCCTGCCCACCACTGAACTTTTGGCTTAACGAAAAGATTTGACTGTTGAGCAGCCAACATGTATGGCAAACACAACCATAACCACCCGAGTTAAACTGATGCCTTGGCTGGGAGTTTGCTTCCCTGCTCCTGGGGCATGATCAAACCGAAATATCAATATATGAGCCCTCTGCATCCTACCAGTATGGCGATCCAGCTGGCAATTGGACATTGATCACATATAGAATGACTTCTCAGTGGTGCTAATATGAGGTTTGCGCTAATGTGGGGTTTTAGCAGCCTTTTTTTTTTTTTTTTTTTTTTTTTTTTTTTTTGAGGTGCCAAAAATATTCAAGCGCATTTGGCATGAAGGTGTGGAGAGCCGGGGGTAATTATGATGGCAATGTAGAAATGTGGGGTTGTAGTCTTTCACACCAAAGTGTTTGATGGCTGCACCTCTAGTGTCAACTAAAAAAACAAAAAACAAAACAAAACATCTGAAGTCATGCAAACCACTGCTAAACAAGTCTATCTGTAGTCCTGAAGCAAAGATGACGACACAATGGTGGTGGTGGGGTGGTCGCTAATCAAATTCTTCTTAGACCCCCATAAAAGCCCGGGCTGGTGCTAGTTGCACAGCATAAGATTTATTCAGACGAGAGGACTTGACATTCAATGCAATACCCAGGTGGGGAAGAATAATCATGAAGGTTGATGGGAGTAGAGCGCATTACCGAGATGTGTGTCTTTGCGCTGTGACAACTACCATGTGGCCTGTTGTGTCGGATGGCAACCCCACGGGAATAAACAAGACACAATATGTAAATGCATTTATGTATCCTTGCTTGCGCATGTGTACGTGCGTGCCTGCGTGTGTCAAGTCAGTGTGTGGCATTTGACTGCTGCTTGCTGTTTGACTCCAGTAAGCAGCTTATCTGTCTGCTGGGTTAGTTTGTCGCAGGCTGCAACCTTTTGCCACTTCTGCAGACAAAGGGCTGTTCCCCACCTATCCCCGCGCCACCCTCGATAAGGAAGAAGACAAAAACTAAGCTCACAAAGCAGCCGTGTCTGCGTTGCTGGAGCGACAGCCATGTTTTTTTTCTTCCTTTTCTGTCTCCGTGAGGAAAGGAAGAAAGTGGAACAGGGGACGATTCGGAGAATGAAGCATTCATTAGTGACGCGTTGGCGAGTGTCAAATAAGTGCCAAGAACACCATTTACTTTGTGTTCATGCTGGCACCCTTTCAAGTGTGAAATGCAAAAGTTTTCACATTTTCTCTTTTCAACTTCATTTCTCGGTCTTACTGAGCCAAACAGCAGGTGAGGGGTAGGTGTTGGTCGGACGAGGGAGATGCGCAGTTGGAAAGCTGAGAGTCGAGCGCCACAATTCATGAATCACACCAATTGGAACTCTTTATTTTAAGCCTCCCGTCATGTTATGGGTCAAATTGACCCGCTGTCAGAGATAAGAATGACCTGTTTCTGTTTTTCTTTTTTTTCTTTTGTTCTGCACCTAACAAATACATCTTTTTCACTTCCCCCCTTTCCACATTTTTCAACCGATTCAAAGTAATTCAACTCATTTCAGGAACAATTTTTCCACGTTCTCAAAAAATCTCAGTCCAGAATGCCAGTGAAAAGAATGAGCACTTTTACAGATGAATCCTAATGTTCAACATTTCTCATCCAGGTCAAACCATTACAACTTCGAGCTTAGTCAAGACATTGCCACATTGTCCGTTAGTTTCACGTTTTCTTCAACCATATGCCCCAAAAAATGTTGCACATTTTTATTGAAATAAATTCCATGTTTTGTGTTTTCACGTTGAGTCTTTATCAACTCAACATGAAAACACAAAATGAATTCAAAAGTGTTTCTGCAAATTTCACGTGGTAAGTTAGCAGCCATCTCGTTACCTCTGCTTCCCGCGTCCTAGATGCATATTTTTCCCGCGGGATCCAAATCATGTGCATTTTTGGGACGCAAGGAAATTTCTCAGTCAAAACAAACAAAAAAAAACTACGGTACATCTTTTTTTTCCAGCAACGATCACAGTTTGACAATTGCCGCCATTGTTGTTTTGATCTCGCGTGACGAGATTTCTGTTCTCGCGAGACGAGATTGCCGAGATCGGCAGACGATTGCCAAGTTGTGTAACGTTAAAACAAGTGTTGCGAACAAGTGTTGCGAAAGTTTATTGCGGGGATATCACAGAAGAAGCAGCTAAAGTTGGATAGTTTTTTTTTGCGATAATAAGTTGACTTTGAGAAAGCCTTGCATCATTGGAATCAGAGTAAAGAGAGGAGAATTTATGAACTCAAAGGCTGAACCAGGGGATGAAGTAAGAACCTATTTCTCAGCAGATCTTGTATGCTTGAATTATTTAAATTTTTGCAGCATTTGTTTATAAGAAATAAACCTATTATCAATGTATATTGTTGTTTGTGTTATTATGATATGCAATTGAATAAGTAGACCATTTCAGAATTCCAAATTTGGGACTCTCTAAATGCATAATGGGACTCATACTTTTCTGATCAGCGAGTCCCCTGGGACTCGCGGGGCTCAAACTGTAAAGTTATGACTGAGTTAGGTACCCGAGAATTGCTGTGAAATGTTACGTAGGTGAAACTAGCTCTAAATTGTTCTTCGGTGTGAACGATGTGGCTAATCAAATGTTATGAGAGGCGACCTCATTCTCTTTTTTAGTTGTTGTTTATTAGCGAGCCTTGCTTCGACTGATTATTTCAGTGTGTCGTGCTTTTCGCACTTTGGCAGGACTACGTGATTAGAAGTGGAAAACCAACTAGCCCAAACCGTAGAGCTGTTTTTACGGCACGGTGATGTGGTTTCTTCTTCACTGTTATGCCGAAGCCAAATAAACTGCTTTTATTGGCTTAGTCGAATGTCTGGAATTTCTAAGGGCATTGAATTGATTGCAATTGGACTGTTCTGGTTGTCTTAGAAGATGCTTTGCTTCTTATCTAAGCAGGCTCCATCAGTTCATGCAAAAAAAAAAAAAAAAAAGACAAAAAAAACCACCCTCATCTCATCAGGAATGCAGGCGTCGCCACTAACAGTTTTCCTGAGCAACACGAAACTTATCAGTGAGTAGACTTACAAATTGTCAATCCGTGCCGATAAAAGACACAGGAGGCGTGCCATTTGTTTTTTTTTTGGCGGCGGGGTTGTTTAAGCCATTACCAGGGGCCCGTCCAAACCTAATTTGTCTGAGGTATTATGCAGCATTGTTAGCCAGTTTTGGAATTGAATACAAGATCAGATGGGCGAGGCTAAGAATTTGAGTTGAGGTCATCGCGTGCGTGTACACGGCAAAGTTTTTTTGATGACTCTCCACAAAACATAGCGCGCTCTTCTTCAGTCCTCTTCATTTGAACGTAATTGAGCTTCATATTGAGACACTCAATGGCAACGGACGTCGCTTCGTCAGTAGATCATATTTCTAGGATAACGCCTGACTTCTTTCGAAGGACCGCAGCTGAGTGTGCGCCCGACAGCTGACAGCCGAGCGGACGTAACACCGTTGAGCGGCATCAAGTGTGCAAATGTTAAATCCAGATTAGTGTTCTGCAATGAATCTGGACAAGGCCCGCGTGTTCCAGTAAAGCCCGGCGCAACATGACACTGCACACTGCGTCGTAAATCCACGGCTGCGATGAGAATGATGACATCATTGCCCAATTTGCTCCATTTTAACGCCGTCTGTGTTTTGTATTTCTGCAGATGTGAAGATGACTGGCGACGCTTTGCAGAGAACCGCCCGTCGTTGACTTTGTTCCAGCTTCTTGATCTCACCTCGGAAAAAAAAACAACTTTTCTTGGACGGTTCGCCGAATAGGGAGACAATGGCCTCTCCGGCATGGAGGTGTTCTGCCTTTTCCTGCCTTCTGTTTCTTCTCTGCTGCTGTCACCGTTTACAAGGTGAGTTACCATGGAGGCGCGTGGTGTTAATAAGATTCCGGCCAACCTTTCAAAAGAAGCGTTTTTGTTTTTGTTCATCTCAAGGAATGCGTTGAATTTGTAACGGCTGTACAAAAAGGGGGAGTGAAGAGCTGTTTAGCAGCAAGGTTGCATTTGAGTTCTACTTCAATGATTTCAGCCTTGGAGATGGGAAAAAAAAACGTGTTGCGTTGAACTCATTAAATGAGACATATGCGACCTATTTTATCTTCTTCTTTTTTTTTTTTAATCCTCATTGCTCTCAGTGTGTTTTGCATGGGCGTTTTGCACTCATGCAATTAGCCGCCGCTCACCTCGCCCCTCTCCACTGGGGCTTGCGTCAGTCACCATGACCACTGATGGCAAAAGTTAGCAGGATGAGAACAAGGCCAGCGAGCGGCCATAAAGGCCTCCTTTGTATTTTTTCTTTGTATGGTGGCACGTGGAGGCGGCACTTCATCACCAAGCCGACTGGTTCATCCACAGGGGGTTCTCTGTTTACGACAGAGCCCACATCCAATGTTTCGAGGATGCAACAGGTCTGCAATGCAATAGTCTGCGCAGCGGCGTAAGAAAAGGCCGCCTCGCGGCACAAGAAGGCCCGCACATTTATCGCCGTATTTACTATGTTCTTCATTGTTTTGTATTTATGGCCTACCAGTGTGGTTTTTTTCCATTCAAGTATTTACAGTAACTGTGACTTTACCACTGAGTGTTCGTTGATTCCTGACAAACGACGGCACCTTCCAACTTATTTAAAAAGTTACCGCAGTGAAAACGGGAACTGTCGTAAATCAAGGATCCTCGTACTCAACTAAGTTTGCAGATCTGTCCATGTGGCTCATGCGGCAGACTCATTGCCAAACACAAATGCCCTCCACCAAAACATCGACAGTTTCATTGAACATTCAAGTCTCCTCTGGTTGTCCTAGCTGACGCCGTTACCTAACTATCGCCTCCGCTTGGCAGCTCTGCTTAGCTTTTATGGCACCGGTTTCAAACTCAAGGCCCGGGAGCCAGATCTGGGCCACCAAATCATTTTATGTGGTCCGCAAAAGCAGCTCAAAGATGTCAACTTCCATGATCCTTTCTAAAATGTCGACCAAAATTTTTAATTCTCGTATGGAATAAATAAGAGATATATATTCTAACTAAAATGTGGCCCGCGCCCAAAATGAGTTTGACACCCACATCTTCTGATCCGCTTATCCTCACAAGTGTCGCGGGGCGTGCTGGAGCTAATCCCAGTCGTCTTCGGGCAGTAGGCGGGGGACACTCTGAACTGGTTGCCAGCCAATGGCAGGGCACACACAGACGAACAACCATCCACGCTCACACTCATACCGAGGGACAATTTAGGGTGCTCAGTCATCCTGCCACGCATGTTTTTGGAATGTGGGAGGAAATACCCGGAGAAAAACCACGCAGGAACGCGGAGAACATGCAAACTCCATCCAGGAAGGCCCGAGCCGGAATCGAACCCTGCACCTCCACACTGTGAGGCCGACGCGCTAACCAGTCCACCACTGGGCTGCCCGACACGATTGTATACCTTTAAAATAATCCCATCGCCCGATACAGAAAAAGTCTGGACAGCTCGCTCATAGACACGTTTTCAGAAATGTGCAAATAAAAGATTGACAGTACTTGGTTGTTTAATGTCACACTTGGTGGTTGGGCAAGCATCCAGACAGCCAACTGTTTGTATACAAGCAATTAAGAAGACAAATTTCGACAAAATGTATCCTTGAAGTATTTGTTGAAACCCACACTTTGACTGATGCAGGCTTCCAATGTCAAAGTCCCCCCCCCCCCCCAATTCCAGGCCTTTTCATCAACTGCATAGCAGATTGTCACTCTTCTTTGAGAGGCTGAACCCCCTGAGGAAATACAATTTTTTTTTTTTTTTTACCGCCACACAATCACATTCCATGCAGCATGTCTACCTGTCACCCTCAAAAGCGAGGTTTTTAATTGTCCTCGGCGACATCCAAAGCCTCCATTTCTACCTCCCTGCTTCACTTTTGATGGCAGCGTTTGGCTGTAATTACAAAGATTGTCAGAAAACACACCCGTCTGGGCCATACCCATCACAACCACCGATGCTGCCGCTCGGGCTGCTTGATGACGATCATTACACCTCCCCCCACCCCTTTTTGTTCCCATTGTTCCGACAACAAAGTAAACCAAAATCACATGCTTGTGTGCTGAGCATTGATTGCGGGTTATATCGTGTGCCGTCTTTTTGAGGAAGCTTGCCTTTCCATTTGAATTCTGTCATTGTCTTTTTTTGTTCTTGAGAGAGATTCATCATTGGATGCGGTGATAAAACGGCTGCTGGAGCAGGCGACCCAAACAGTCGTTTCATTGATTTGTGGATTTATGGACCGCAATATATCCTCCACAGAAATACTACGCCGGCTCTTGAAGAAAAGACGTCGGCTTTTGGCTTCAAGGTTGAGTCGAGTAGACATGGAGAAACGCTTCAAAAGACAGAATAGTGCTTTGGTATGCTGAAATGCCCGGTTTTGGGTTACGTCTGACGCGAGGACCTTTGCTGCAAAGAATGCATATTAACCATTGGTCGATCGGGAATGAGCGTACGGAATTCCTGTTGAAAATGATATCGGAATCTATCTGCTTTCTATTCACCTCCAGCTGGTTGTAGCCTGAAGATTCCCATGATTTGACCAGAGCCCCTCCAGTGTTTGCTAATGACCTCCTGCCCCTTGAAAGCAAAGACGATAATCAGCTTTTCACCCAAAACAAAGCTCGCCCACATCCCTGGTATTACTCTCTTTGAGCAGTAGGAGACTGGAGACTTGCAGAAACTCACTCTTGCACGCGCATAAATTTCGAACCTTAGACTGTAACTTTTGTCTGGACAGCAGCAATGGCTTTCACCACAACAGGACAGTCGATGTGAGTGGCAGGTATTAAACTTCTCACCCGTGAATTGCAAATGCCTTTCACGCAGGTGTATACCCGTCTTGAAGCTTCGTCACGCTGGCTTAATGGGTGTGTTTTCTGAGCAGATCCAGGAGGAAAAATAATCTTAACACACCCAAGGAGAATTCCTCAGGATAATCGTTTCGAAACATGCACTAATCAATTCATTGCTGACTTTGATCAGAAGAGAGGGAAAATCCTCCATTATGACCCAATTAGGAGAATCTGCGTAACCCTCTTTAAGTGGCCATTGCGAAGTGGTTTCAAGTTCTGACACTAACCTGAGCGGAAAATTGCCAGGTGGTCCCCACATTCTATGTCGGCGCCATTTCTATAGAAGAGTTGCACTGAAAAAAGGCATCCGACTCATGTCTTTCATCGGGGCCGTTTTCATGCCCGTGCGAGTACAGTGTCTCAACAAACATTTGCTCTTTTTTTCCGCTGCTGCGACACAACAATCAAACCGTTTGTTATTCAAACACCGGAGTCGACCAAGAATGTGGACAAAGACCACAGGAAGTAATCCCCCTCTAAATCTGCCCTTTCTCTCCTTGCAAGACTCAGATTTCAGCATTCATTGGCTCACAATGGCGACGGCGCACACTTGTGGCTGCCGCCGTGCGCTCCGTCTGGCGTCTTTCATCCGCAGACCCAAACAGACCCGATACCTGCGTGGCCTACTTTCGAGAGGCGAAGTTGGCGTGCCTTATATAACGCCACAAGGATGCAGCAGCAGGCATTGAATCTAAATAACGAGCGTACTAGACTGAAATTTAAACCGACGTCTCGATAGAGTCACGGTCCTCCAAAGTCGTAAGCACAAAAGTACCTATACTTAACATTTAATAGACTCTCGTGGCTGTAATAAATGTGATGGAGCAAAGAGGACGTCCATATATTTTGTATCAGAGGAGACCGGCGTTTGGCTTCTGGGTCCAACCTTGAGCGACGATACTTTGCAGGAAAATACACACGTTACCATATTGCTGTTCTGTGTGAAAAGCACAGACATAAAATAGGGGGCTTACCAAGTGGACCCAGTAAATTTTCAGCCAGCGGCGGTGGGACGACAACTGTATCGGAGGCGGAACCCCGTAGCAAGTGGATTGCGGGACCCTGGGTGGCTGTCGCACCTTTCACATTGTTTGTCAGTTTAATGCTCAATCCAGCTTTTGGGCATGTTGCTGATCTGCGTGAAAGACACTTGAGCCCCTTTTCAAAGCCCAGAGTAAAATATTTAATGTTCACAGAATGTGTGAAATGTCACTAAAATGGAAGTTGGATTTCCGCAAATAGTGGCCTTGGGGTGGCTAATTACTCAAGTGTTGATGGGGTAGACGTCTATTAGAAGGGAGACCTTTATTTTTTTTCCACACATTTTTTGGGGAGAACATTGAATCGTTTCTGGTGGCCTGGTGGTCCAGTGGTTAGCGCGTCGCCCTCACAGTGCAGAGGTCGTGGGTTCGATCCTGCCTCCGCCTTCCTGTGTGGAGTTTGAATGTTCTCCCCGAGCCTGCGTGGGTTTTCTCCGGGTATTCCAGTTTGCTCCCACATTCCAAAAACATGCATGGCAGGCTGATTGAACAATTGTCCCTAAGTGTGAGCATGGATGGTTGTTCGTCTCTGTGTGCCCTGCGATTGGCTGGCAACCGGTTCAGGGTGTCCCCCGCCTACTGCCCGAAGACAGTTGGGCTCGGCTCCAGCACCCCCCGCAACCCTTGTGAGGATAAGCGGATCAGAAAATGGATGGATGGATGAATCGTTTCTAATATAAAAACTGGAGGCTTCAACTCCAAAACTTGACCATAAACATGGAAGCACACGACGACATTGTCAATCTACTGGAACACTCCACACCTCGTGAGATCATCTTTCACAATGCACAGGGAACAGATTCAGAACACGAGGTAAGTCTCCGCCACAGTTTTGATAGTTTGGGATTTTGCGTCAGCTTTTTTTTTTTTTTACGTTTTTATACCAAGTTTATTCGTGTGAACAGACATGGGACAGGGGCGGCAAAGTCGGGACAGCTCTCTGCCGGTATATTTGAAACTCAAATGGAAAACATTGCTCAAATAACTGCATGTAACTTGAAAAAACAAAGTAAGGGCACAAAGTTTAAACAAAAAAACGGCTTTTTAATTAACACCACAGGAAGCAGAAGATTTTCCGCTTTTTTTTTTTTTTCACACAGTGTCACCAGCTCGCTGGCGTTTCTTTTGCCAAAAAGGTAGTAAAGGTTAACAACACTTGTTTTTGTCTCATGCGGTGCCATGCAATGTGCCGATTGAAGAGCCTCCCTTGTGCCTCGCTGGTATTTCCAGTCCTGGGCCTCCCCTCCATGGGTGGTGCGGGGGGGCTATTGTGCCGCTAAGTCCTCTCTGGCCCGAGGCCACGCACAGCCAGTCTGTCGTCCATTGATATGCTTGGCTTGCCATTTTATAATTCATATTGAGCGTCGCCGCCGAGGCGGGGCGATCATGAATTATCGGCCAAACCACGGGAGAGTCACAGATGAGCGGTCAATCCGTGTGCCGGGATACATCATGCAACTGGATGCTTTTCAAGCCATGAGCCAGGGGTTCATCCTGCAGATTTAGCACCCTGTTTGACACATTTCATGATTGTAGTTTTAACCGTCTTTTATTCACACATACACTTTTGTCATCCTGCCAGCCAGCAGGCAGCAATAACAAGAAGCCATCTTAATAATAGCCAAGCGAGACGGAAAGTTTTGAATCAAAACACGACAGCGGACTGAAATGAGGCGGAGAAGTCTGAATCTTCGGGATCAGCCTTTCACTCCTACTCGGAGGAAATGAAATACGAGGCCGTCCGTGATGGGGTCGCTCGACATTTTACGACAGCGATTTGTTTGCGTTCAACGAGGCGCAAGCAGCAATCATATTTCAATCCGGAATGTAAAATCCAGCCTCTTTGCCCTAGACCTCTGCTTTTATTATGTTTACACGATTTCCTGTTGCGAGGCCTTAATCTATCAGGGTCGGAACTACATTTTCTGACACTTTGATTCCGTTTGCTTTCCCTCTTAATATCACATAGCCTTTCTAGTAACAAGTTGTGCAAACACTGAAACAGATGCCTCCTTCAATCTTTTCACTCTCTTAAAAGCTACCCGCGCTTGTTTTTCTCCCCAGGCAGCCTAATTCAAATAATAGATGAGTCCGGCTTACAACCCCAAAAGTCGTTTACTTTGGAATTTTTGTATTTGCTCCGCGTGAGTCGCCGCAGGGTTCAGCTGTCATAACACGGTGATGCATTAAACCAGGAAGAAGGGATTCAAATAATATTAGGTTCAACGACAACATTTTTTCTTTCTGTTTGCGGTGCAGACAAACATATTGGGGGGTGATAAAAAGAAAAGGGAGTAGAAACCTGCTGGATTTAGGTTTCATGTATATTTAATACAGGCAAAGCTGAAGAAAACGAGCTTAGCACGCAAATGAAAAAGTGTCACAGCAGTACTGGGGCGGGACTTCCTAAAATAGACCCGCCCCCCCCCGAGATGGATGCCGTTGTTTTCCCAGCACAAAGTAAAATCACTCTGAATATGTCAGTTCATTGGTGCTATTGTTCACACTGTTACACAAATAACTGCGACCATCATTTAAACTTTGTTGCTAACCAAAACAGCAGCACATCCCAAAGCAGGTCCGGTCAAGACTTAGGGCGTTTTTGTTTGTCCATAATAGTCATTTTTAAACACCTGACTGAAACGAATGGATGGTGTGTGTGTGTGTGTGTGTGTGTGTGTGTGTGTGTGTGTGTGTGTGTGTGTGTATTCTTAAATTTGACTTGCTCAGCCAAGCAGGTACGCTGTGTTGTAAAAAGTGAGGCAATGCCCAGCGAGATCCAGTTGATGGCACAGTGCTGAGAAAGCTTGTTGCTTTCATCTAATTTGTGGAATAAACGCACACACACACACACACACACACACACCCAAACGCACAATATAATAATAAAAAAAAAAAAAACTCCAGGAAAATAGTATAAATAGTAAAGCTGGGAATTTGAAATTTCAAATCTTCAAGATTGTTTCATCCGAAGGAGGTTTTACTTATTGAGTCAATTCTGCATCATAATGTTGAAATTGTGGAAGTAGCAGTTTGCAGGTCTGCCTCAGAGGTCTGAGGTTCTGGCTTTTGAGCTCTAAATTATTCAAAAGTGTGATTGAATGGCTGATTGTGTATACAGTATGTGCCCTCTGATTGGCTGGTGACCAGTTCGGGGTATACTCTGCCTTTTGCGCATGAGCGTAAACGGACAGATGGATCAAATCATTTCCTTGATATGCCACCTCTCCTTGTCCATTGATACGGTGCCCAGTGAAATTCGCCTAGCAACAAGCGGCCTCACAAACACCTGGCGAAAGAATGAAAGTGGCTTTCTCTTTTTCAGCTCGCCAGCTGAATTTATTTTCTAAAAAAGAGCACGTCAAGCCGTAATGGAGAGTTGTCGTGTTCTTATGTAGCCTGCCACCTTTTGATCAAATCATTTCCTTGATATGCCACCTCTCCTTGTCCATTGATACGGTGCCCAGTGAAATCCGCCTAGCAACAAGTGGCCTCACAAACACCTGGCGAAAGAATGAAAGCGAGCGCAAGTGGCTTTCTCTTTTTCAGCTCGCCAGCTGAATTTATTTTTTAAAAAAGAGCACGTCAAGCCGTAATGGAGAGTTGTCGTGTTCTTATGTAGCCTGCCACCTTTTTTTTTTCTTTTTCCACTTAACGTCACCTGCAGAGGAGGAGGATAGAGTGTAAATCTAACATCAAGAATACTTTTATGCACTTACTTTTCCTTTGCTTTTGCTCTTTTCTTCTAATGGCCGTATACTGCTCTATGATAATGATCTAATAATACGCATTGGTTGGCTCTCTCTCTCTCTCTCTCTCTCTCTCTCTCTCTCTCTCTCTCTCACCCCGCTCGTCGCGCAGCCCCACCAGCGATGAATGCAGCACTGTTGCAATCAGTGTATTAGTAATCTCCTCAGGTCGGGAGAGCCTGTGCATTAGGGCATGGCTACACTATTTTCTCTCTTTTTTTCTTGGCCCAGTTGCCCCCGGAATTAAATGTCACCTCAGGGTTGGGTCACCTACACACAAAGGCCACCAGCCGATTTGCAGGTCTAAACAGTCCTAGATAAGGAAGCCCTCTCCCGCTGTGCAGGAAATTGAATAAGTATGCCGCACGGAAGAAAAAGCGGAGCACAAAGAGCACTTTTGTTTGGTTCGCGCTATCGCTGTTGACCCTCTCATGTAGCGTCTATCCCCATTTAGGTGCGGAGAGGCACAATGGCTTCATCCAGGTTGAGAGGCAGGAAACTGTCCGTCATCGATACAAGCCCCCCCCCCCCAAAAAAAATTGTATTTCCTTATCAACGCTCCTGTATCTGCCCCCATTGAACGGAATGCCGGCAGAAGGGAAGCGGGGCAAGGTCATCGTGCTCAAGTCAGTCAGAGTGGGTAGATAGTGGAAGGGGGGAGGAATGTGTCGTGTTTTTTTTTTTTTTTGTTTCTCTCCCCACCTGGCATTGACAGAGTGAAGTAAAACACACTGTCTGACAAGACAACATGTTTTTATGTTTAGGGCCAGAGCAGCAGGGGAAGCAAAAGCCCACTTGGAATTCTTTTGATGGAATAGAATTGCCGCTGTGGGGGAGCTCAACATTTCCGAAAACTCACCGATTCTTGCAGGCACGTCTATCCTGGTGAAATGGATTAGTGAACATCTGCTTTTAATGTGGAAAACAGTGATCAACATTTTGACCCCTTTTTTTTTCTTTGGATGGCGTTTACAGACCAAACCGGTGACTGAATCTTAATTTATATGTATGTATTTTCTGCACTGTCAAATTGAAACAGTGTTCTGTTTTTGGAAGAAGCAATGGAAATGAACACTTGGTTTTTGTTATTCGATTCATGGATTAATCAGCGAAATAATCGACAGATTTATCCTAATTCAAGTAAGCATTATTTGCAGCCTTGACACACTATTATTTGCGATCAGAAGTATTGAAGTATTATATTTTGACTGTTTTCTGAGCAGACTGGGGAGGACAAATCTCAGGATGATCTTTTAAGGATTTCCGCTCCTCGGGCCTTTGCTGGATTTGATTGGAGGGTGGAAGGGGGGGTGCATAAATTTAAATCAACGATTGGTACATACTGCTCACTCTGCTGTCTTGTGTATGAAATTACACTGTACTGTATCAATAAAGCTGTCCTGCCTTGCCTCGCTTCACACATTGATGAAAACATGGACTCAATCGCAGATATAATGACCCCAAATGGTCTTTCCCAGCCACAGCGTTGTTGGCCCCTTAACCAAAGTGTCGGCACATGCAGGCTGAAAATGAACACAGGCAACGATGGCTCGACACTTAACAGGTCGGTGACACTTGCTTGAGCCCCCCCAGAAGCGGGACGAGCTGTGAAAAATCACAGCGTGCATTTCAATAGCGACTTATGAAGTGGTGAAGGAAAAGCCGCTCGCTGAATCTGTCGTACACATGTTGTTGCTTTGCCCTTTTTGTGCCCTCGATCTGTGCTCATTGTGTGACGTGTGGCGACACCCTGGCGAATGGAAGGCCTGCGTGGAGACGTGAGCATGCCATTAAGGCAAACTCAATCACCCCTCCTCATTCCTGCTTTCCTTCATCTTCCCGCTCCATCCTCCGCCCTGAGGGAAGGCACCTTGAGCGGAAAATCCAGCTGGGTTTTAAGTGGCGGGGCAAAAAAAAAAAAAACAAAAAAAAAACACAAGCTTGAAAGGGAGTTTTTGGCTGATCAAGCCTGTAAGAGTATATCCACGCCACACTCGGGGGAGTTTGCATGAACTCGCCTCTTTCGGTGCGTTTCATCAACTCCCTACGTAAAGAAGAGACACGGATGTCGAGTGAGCAATGAACTAATTCTGTCAGAACGGCACTCGCCGCAGAGCATGTGTGCTTTTCATCTTCTGAGCGTCGTTTCCCTTTCAGCTGCTTAGCCTCGGTGACAGTTATTTGTCTCTTTGAAAGGGTTTGTTTTCTCCGCAGACAATAACATGGCGTCGAATTAGACTTTCTCCTCCGCTTGACTGACGTGTCAACGGACAGCACAGCGGAGGCCATTCGATTTGCTCTCTGAAACGGAATCGTACCCGGGATGACTTCGGTGAGCGAAGAGGCCAAACGCCACTAAGCTAACGCCTTAGTAAAGTCAGAAGAACAATCAGAAATATTTGTTTGAAAAAAATTTCCAGGCTCCGACAACCAAATGAAGAAAGTTAGGTGCGAACTTGGTTTGAGTGCCCTTTTATTTGTACGCCGCTGCGCAAGCTAGTTCATAACCTCGAAACAGCCCGAGGACCGCCTATAAAGTCTTCATCTGCAGTTTAGCCTCCAATTGTCCAAAAAAAATGAAAAATCAACAAAGTCATCCTTCCGAAAAAAAGAAATCTGGTTTTTAAATGTTTTACGAAAATGCAACATCAATAGGAGCAATCAATGATGCAGACATAGTCGTAGAATGAACAGTGTGAATTACGTTGCTATCAAATCACAAACAATGCCATTTGTTGTTGTTTTGGCTCAATCTAAAGAGCCCGGGAGAGGTTGGTTTTGTTGAAATTCCTTTCAATGCTGTGATGTGGGCTCCGTTTATTTACGGAGTAGAGCGTGAGACATTTTCCTGTCCCATGCCTAATTTGTTCCATGTGGGAATTTTAATATCTCTCAGTTCTGTAACATGAATGTTCGGCACTGAAAAACAGCTAAACGTGAATTTGTTACAATACCATTACAGCCCTAATGTGTAACCATCAAGCCAGATTGTGAGCTTCTTTTCTCTTGCGACAACTCAGTCCGCACATTTTCAAACATTCTGCTCTAGTTGGTGTGTTGGACGCTATTCTGACTGCCAAAAATACCAAAACTTCCTTAACCTAATTAACAGTGAACAACACATCTCAAAGTAAAACTGCTCGGGGTGGGTTGAAAACAACTTCCCCATGGTAATGATTGAACTCTAACATTCTCTGCGACTCGAGAGACATCTTTTTCCGGGAAAGATCTCGAATGCTACGACCGCAAGAGGTTCAACTGTGTTTAATTAAGAGACGATAGATCAGATTGGAAAATCCTTTAAAGACTCTGGAAAGTCAACTCCTCGAAGTGCTTCTCAAAATACATGATACATACCAGAAGATACTCTGTTGACAACATGTGCAAAGACTGAAAATGATGTCGTACTCAATTGAGGGGACACAGTCTAGCGTGAAACTGTTTTTCACTCTTTCAAATTTCCTAATTATTTTTATTTTTATGTGGCTATATTGGCGCCCAGTGACGCACTCGAGGTACTAATTTCTGCCTCTACAGCATGCAATTAGCTATCTAGCTATGTCTGCGCCCTGAAAATTCATCTTCCCTGAGTGCCACGATTTACAGGGTAGCTTAGTGCCGTTATTTAAATTGCCAAACGAGGAGGTGACGCAGTGGATGAGGCATAAGAAAGTTGCGAGATGAAAAAGCCTCCATTTCATGGCAGAGCGGGGTTTCTCGCGCAGTGTTAGCCAACGGAGACAATGGCTTGATTTATTTCAATCAAATATTATTAGATATTTTATCAATCTGTCAATTTATTCATTAATTCATTTTAGATATTTGGAGATTTTTTTTTGTTTTTGAATCATCGAAATTTGCTTGGCTTGTTAACAACATACTTCTCAGTGGTGTGTAAAATCTCAAAGACATCTTTATTTTCACTTTACAGGGACTTTAAAACAATCTCTGCAGGGGAGAATTTAGGTGTTTCCTTGTTGAATACAATAAGGACACTGTAAGAAACTGTTCTTCCATACAACAGCTTTTTGGGACAACAAAGTGGCATGTGATTCTTTTTTTGAGCCTCAAAGAGAGAAAAAAAATGGCCTTGAGTCTATTGATTTTATATCGAGGCTATTATCATTTCACCTCACACCCGTCGTGACCAAAATGATCATGTTTATCGTTATTGTCATTATCCATCCGCCCATTTTCTAATTCGCTTATCCTCACGAGGGTCCCGGGCGTGCTAAAGCTTATCCCAGCCGTCTTCGTTCAGTAGGCGGGGGACGCTCTGAACTTGCTTGTATTGTCATTATAATGACAAAAAAAAAAACGCGCACATCTAAAGCAGGTATGTGCCTGTGAAAATCATCTCAGTGCCTAATCACCTCATCTCATTATTGTGGATTCCCAACTGCCACTGCATGTCATTGTCATGATATAGATTTTGAACAACAACTGGAGTTTAAATGCCGAAGTGGTGGTCAATAAACACCTATGATCTAAAGCATCGCAACAAGCTTCAGCCAACTACAAAGTCGCAGCATCAAAGAGGCTTAACACAGTCATAAGACAAATACTTCATTTTAAATGAGATTTTGAGAAAGCCGCTCCTGGTTGGTTTCGAGAATACGTTTCACATTTAAAGTGTGGGAGTACGTTTTGAGGAAAAGAAACACAACCGTTATGTTATGGAAAATGCGGCGGGTGTACTGTCCGTGCGTCAGTTTGGAAGTGACTGGAAAAACAGCATCACTCCCATAAATAATCATAAAATCCTGACTTCACCCGCCATGCTTTTCCTAACCTTGAATTTCAATGTTTTATGATCATGATTCATGATGTCATTGCCTGGCCTAGGTTCCTGCTCAAAACCATAAAAAGGGGTGTCATTGTAGAACTGTGTTGTAATCTCCCCTCTCGTGCTATTAAAAACATATTTTGACTTTTTTTTTTTTTTGCCGGCGTCATTATCAGACCGGACTTTCCGTTGGATTTTCTCACTAGTCACCGAAGCAACGAGGCTCAACTCATGCAGCTGCCTCGACCGCTTTAATGCTTATTTTCTGCCTCAACAACCGCGAGCGCGTCCAAACACAAAACACGCCCCCCTCCCCCAACCCCCAGTCCCTGAAACCCTTCTTGCAGCTAAGCAGACATCTTATCGCGATTGCATTTGCTGCTGTCAGGTCAAAAAAAAAAAAAAGTCTTCATCTCATGAGCCATCATCAAGTGAACAGTTGATGTGAAATGTACCGAAAAAAAAATGTCATCAGCACATGTTCATCCTTCAAATGATCCCACCTGAGGAATCTGTTAACTTCCTCCTTTCCATTTCAATTGGCAGTCAAATCAAAGAATGAAAAATGGACAAAATTGTTGGATTATTATTATTCCTATGAGTAGTAATGTATTCATACATTCACTCATTCATTTCCCGATCTGCTTATCCTCACTAGGGTCGCGGGGGTAGTAGTAGATATCTAACAAAAGTAGTTTTAAATGACAGCTTTTTTTTTTTTAATTGGGCTGAGATCAAAAATATAAAATAGATAAAATGGCGATAGGACTCATTAATTGGTCCTGTTTACGTGTCCCAGAACTTGGAAGTGAGCATTTGCATTTCTACATTAGCTACAATCAGTCCAGACCGTGCCCACAATCCATCAAATGATGCATTAGCCATATGATGTCAAGGCCTAATGCGTATGAAGCGTTATTGGAAGCGGCTTCATGCATTCCATCCAACACGGAAGATGTTCTTGGCTGCAGTTTGTCTATGTTTTCTTCTCGCTTGTCTCATTTGCACCCTACTCTACCAACTCCCTGGGCCACCTCTACCAACCGATACAGACACACAATTCATTGCGTATTCTTGAACGGTTGAAACAAGAATGAAGATGAACGGTGTTTTTGAAATGTTATGAAGCGTCGTGACTGCCAGTCCATGCGCGGTATTCCGTGTGTCCACAAAAATGAATGAGTAGAAATCAATGCGACCACACAAACACCCGTGAATGCATATCTTCCACGCATGAAGTCGATGAGCACTTCAAACAAGTTTAATCTTGATATAATATAGCTGATGCATCATTTGACAGAGGCGGTTATAGTCCAGACCAGTTGTGTCAAACATACGGCACGCGGGCCGGAACCGGCCCCAAGGAGCAGTGGTTATCCGTCTGGTGACACACTCTTTTAGAAGACAACATTGTTTTGATCAGAGAAGAAGACAACAGCAATCTCAGTCTGTCACTGAAACAGACCCAACCCAGCAGATGCTATCAAGGAAGTGAATAATTTCTTCTTTACACATTTAATAGCACTCTCCTTAGTTTGGCAGGGATTAAATATAGATTTTATATGCACATGTGTAAATGGTTTAAAAATCCATTTCTTTATAAATCTCATTTAATCTTAAAGTTCATTACTATATTTTTCATTACCAATTACTTGTTAAAATTTTGTGCCTTTATACAATCAGTGGAATCAATTGCAATGCATATATGTGAATGATAAAAGTAAATTGCACAATTTAAGGTGCTTCATGAAATGTTTTGTAAAAGATATGTTCATTAAATGTCAACATTTTCCTCATGTTCTTGTGCTTCTTTAGACCAAAACAAAGGAAAAACATATTATTTTGGTTATTTACAGCAGAGTAGGGTATAATTTTAATTGTCCGGCCCACTTGACATCTACCGCGGCCGTATGTGGCCCACAATGTGAAATGAGTTTGACACCCCTGGTCCAGGCGGATTATGACGGCTAACAACGCTTTACTAATGCTTACGACCCAACAACCCGGGTACAGCCAATTGAATATCTTAATCCATCTCGCTCCTTTGGCCTGTTTTGTGCATTTTGTAACTTTGATCTCAGCTTAGAATTGATGATGAAAACATTGACTTTTTTGATCTTTGTGGAATAATCAGTCACTATTTAGTTTCGCGACTTTCAATTGCCAATTGAAAATCTCGAGAATGATGAATCGGAAATGAATACAAAAGAAGGAATAATACACCATGTGAATCAGAGTTGAGAGTTTGGGCTTCAAAATGACAAATGTGTTCCCTTTCAACGATCCGCAGTTTTCTCAACAGCACTTGAATTAGGTAACCATGTAAACATCACAGAAGACGGCACCGCATCAAATGGACTGGATGGATCTGTAAATAGTAGCTTTCTATTTTGAAATCCTGCTATCGCAATCTAGAGTGCCTGATAGCAGTCGTCTGGGAAAGGGCGGGCGCGGCTGCGGCGATTGTGGTCTTGTCTGACACCGTCTTTAGAAACAATTTCCAACAAGACAGGCCCGGAGCGGACGGATTTAAGTGTCACTGGAAACGCGAGCAAAATGTCTGCCACTACTCTGAGTGTTTGGCCACATTTCAATGCTTAAAATGAAATGGGAGATGCTGCGTTGTTGTTTTGTGAAAAAGTAGGTGTTGTTTTTGCCTCAAATCTCCTCGCTCATCTCACACCTTGCCACCGGGCGTCATTCACATGTGGCAACCGGTCACGCATGGTAATGGCGGTGGATTCCTCACAAAAATACGGCTTGTCTGGAAATACAGCCTCCGTGGACTGTGAAGTGTGAGACTTCCACTGCAATCGGCGCAAAGTTGAGCAACGCAAGGCAAGGAAGCTTTAATTATTTAGCGCATTTCGTACACAAGGTAACTCAATGTGCTTCACAACAACATAGCATTTAAAGCCAAAATAATTTAAAAAACAACAACTGATGATGCCATAATATGATGGGGCGATTAAAGGTTTTCCAAGCAGAATCTGATGAAGCATACAAATTGTAACTAGTCTATACACAAACAGTGCAGCTAAATTTCGAGCAAGCAGACGTCATGGCTAGTAAGATTTGACAAAAAAGTTCGAAAACTAAGAAAACCCCTGCTCTTTCCGAAAAAGAAAAGATTCAAGATGTTGATGTTTCATTTTAAATGTCATTGAATGTGTTGCTGTTCACATAAAACAAGCCGTTGGTTTGCATTTTGTTCTCTCAATGTACCCAACGTTAACCAAACCAGAATTTAAAAGCAAGGTGTGTATCAAATCATTTTTGGGCATCCCGTCACACCCTTGGGTGATTTTGCATCTATGTTTTCACCCTTCGTGTAGCGGCCCCCAAAAAACAAGTTGATGCGTTAGCTTCTCCTGTTAGCCGTCGACTGGATAGCCGCCATATGGCCTGCGACTTGGAAACAAAAGATGTTTTGACATCGTACATGAATGCTTCTCTGTTTTTTTTTCTTGGTTTGACAGTGAAATTGTATCCGATGTCACGGAAATGGATTGTGTTCACGTTTCGAGGTATTGCCACACATTTGAGTTGTTGCTATGTTGTTACCCTACAATTAAGAATTCAATCATGTTTGTCCTACTTTACAAATTCCCATTGGAAATCTCCATTGCAAAAGGGGAAAAAAAATGTTTTCCCTGACCGCTCCGGATATGGGATTATGGAGGCATTCCCGAGCGGTTGGAGGCCAAGCTTGACTCTCAGATCTCCTCTTGGGCTCCCAGTATTATTGTGAATCAAACAACATAAAAAGACAAACAATCTTCAAGTGCCCCCGCTGTGGCCGCGGCAGGGGCGCACTTATTTGACTAAAGGCTACACCCTCCTTTATCTCGGCAAAAGAGAGTATCTCTGTCAAAGGAACAAAGGGGGGCCAGACGCCGGGTGGGTGGGGGGTATAGCGGGGCCCATTTGCATGCAGCTGTTTGCCGTTTCCAAGACCACAAAGGCC
>NW_017805540.1:4086538-4101448 GCF_001891065.2 Hippocampus comes
TTTTTTTTTTTTTGCCGGCGTCATTATCAGACCGGACTTTCCGTTGGATTTTCTCACTAGTCACCGAAGCAACGAGGCTCAACTCATGCAGCTGCCTCGACCGCTTTAATGCTTATTTTCTGCCTCAACAACCGCGAGCGCGTCCAAACACAAAACACGCCCCCCTCCCCCAACCCCCAGTCCCTGAAACCCTTCTTGCAGCTAAGCAGACATCTTATCGCGATTGCATTTGCTGCTGTCAGGTAAAAAAAAAAAAAAGTCTTCATCTCATGAGCCATCATCAAGTGAACAGTTGATGTGAAATGTGCCGAAAAAAAAATGTCATCAGCACATGTTCATCCTTCAAATGATCCCACCTGAGGAATCTGTTAACTTCCTCCTTTCCATTTCAATTGGCAGTCAAATCAAAGAATGAAAAATGGACAAAATTGTTGGATTATTATTATTCCTATGAGTAGTAATGTATTCATACATTCACTCATTCATTTCCCGATCTGCTTATCCTCACTAGGGTCGCGGGGGTAGTAGTAGATATCTAACAAAAGTAGTTTTAAATGACAGCTTTTTTTTTTTTAATTGGGCTGAGATCAAAAATATAAAATAGATAAAATGGCGATAGGACTCATTAATTGGTCCTGTTTACGTGTCCCAGAACTTGGAAGTGAGCATTTGCATTTCTACATTAGCTACAATCAGTCCAGACCGTGCCCACAATCCATCAAATGATGCATTAGCCATATGATGTCAAGGCCTAATGCGTATGAAGCGTTATTGGAAGCGGCTTCATGCATTCCATCCAACACGGAAGATGTTCTTGGCTGCAGTTTGTCTATGTTTTCTTCTCGCTTGTCTCATTTGCACCCTACTCTACCAACTCCCTGGGCCACCTCTACCAACCGATACAGACACACAATTCATTGCGTATTCTTGCACGGTTGAAACAAGAACGAAGATGAACGGTGTTTTTGAAATGTTATGAAGAGTCGTGACTACCACACAAACACCCGTGAATGCATATCTTCCACGCATGAAGTGGATGAGCACTTCAAACAAGTTTAATCTTGATATAATATAGCTGATACATCATTTGACAGAGGCGGTTATGGTCCAGACCAGGGATGTCAAACATACGGCACGCGGGCCGGAACCGGCCCCAAGGAGGCTCGATCAGGCCCGCAGGATAATTTAAAAGTGAAAAAATGCATAAAAAACACGGAATTAATATTTTTACAAGGAGGCTCGATCAGGCCCGCAGGATAATTTAAAAGTGAAAAAAATGCATAAAAAACACGGAATTAATATTTTTTATAAGGTGCAATTCATGGAGTATCCGTTCGGGGACACACTGTTTTAGAAGACAACATTGTTTTGATCAGAGAAGAAGACAACAGCAATCTCAGTCTGTCACTGAAACAGACCCAACCCAGCAGATGCTATCAAGGAAGTGAATAATTTCTTCTTTACACATTTAATAGCACTCTCCTTAGTTTGGCAGGGATTAAATATAGATTTTATATGCACATGTGTAAATGGTTTAAAAATCCATTTCTTTATAAATCTCATTTAATCTTAAAGTTCATTACTATATTTTTCATTACCAATTACTTGTTAAAATTTTGTGCCTTTATACAATCAGTGGAATCAATTGCAATGCATATATGTGAATGATAAAAGTAAATTGCACAATTTAAGGTGCTTCATGAAATGTTTTGTAAAAGATATGTTCATTAAATGTCAACATTTTCCTCATGTTCTTGTGCTTCTTTAGACCAAAACAAAGGAAAAACATATTATTTTGGTTATTTACAGCAGAGTAGGGTATAATTTTAATTGTCCGGCCCACTTGACATCTACCGCGGCCGTATGTGGCCCACAATGTGAAATGAGTTTGACACCCCTGGTCCAGGCGGATTATGACGGCTAACAACGCTTTACTAATGCTTACGACCCAACAACCCGGGTACAGCCAATTGAATATCTTAATCCATCTCGCTCCTTTGGCCTGTTTTGTGCATTTTGTAACTTTGATCTCAGCTTAGAATTGATGATGAAAACATTGACTTTTTTGATCTTTGTGGAATAATCAGTCACTATTTAGTTTCGCGACTTTCAATTGCCAATTGAAAATCTCGAGAATGATGAATCGGAAATGAATACAAAAGAAGGAATAATACACCATGTGAATCAGAGTTGAGAGTTTGGGCTTCAAAATGACAAATGTGTTCCCTTTCAACGATCCGCAGTTTTCTCAACAGCACTTGAATTAGGTAACCATGTAAACATCACAGAAGACGGCACCGCATCAAATGGACTGGATGGATCTGTAAATAGTAGCTTTCTATTTTGAAATCCTGCTATCGCAATCTAGAGTGCCTGATAGCAGTCGTCTGGGAAAGGGCGGGCGCGGCTGCGGCGATTGTGGTCTTGTCTGACACCGTCTTTCGAAACAATTTCCAACAAGACAGGCCCGGAGCGGACGGATTTAAGTGTCACTGGAAACGCGAGCAAAATGTCTGCCACTACTCTGAGTGTTTGGCCACATTTCAATGCTTAAAATGAAATGGGAGATGCTGCGTTGTTGTTTTGTGAAAAAGTAGGTGTTGTTTTTGCCTCAAATCTCCTCGCTCATCTCACACCTTGCCACCGGGCGTCATTCACATGTGGCAACCGGTCACGCATGGTAATGGCGGTGGATTCCTCACAAAAATACGGCTTGTCTGGAAATACAGCCTCCGTGGACTGTGAAGTGTGAGACTTCCACTGCAATCGGCGCAAAGTTGAGCAACGCAAGGCAAGGAAGCTTTAATTATTTAGCGCATTTCGTACACAAGGTAACTCAATGTGCTTCACAACAACATAGCATTTAAAGCCAAAATAATTTAAAAAACAACAACTGATGATGCCATAATATGATGGGGCGATTAAAGGTTTTCCAAGCAGAATCTGATGAAGCATACAAATTGTAACTAGTCTATACACAAACAGTGCAGCTAAATTTCGAGCAAGCAGACGTCATGGCTAGTAAGATTTGACAAAAAAGTTCGAAAACTAAGAAAACCCCTGCTCTTTCCGAAAAAGAAAAGATTCAAGATGTTGATGTTTCATTTTAAATGTCATTGAATGTGTTGCTGTTCACATAAAACAAGCCGTTGGTTTGCATTTTGTTCTCTCAATGTACCCAACGTTAACCAAACCAGAATTTAAAAGCAAGGTGTGTATCAAATCATTTTTGGGCATCCCGTCACACCCTTGGGTGATTTTGCATCTATGTTTTCACCCTTCGTGTAGCGGCCCCCAAAAAACAAGTTGATGCGTTAGCTTCTCCTGTTAGCCGTCGACTGGATAGCCGCCATATGGCCTGCGACTTGGAAACAAAAGATGTTTTGACATCGTACATGAATGCTTCTCTGTTTTTTTTTCTTGGTTTGACAATGAAATTGTATCCGATGTCACGGAAATGGATTGTGTTCACGTTTCGAGGTATTGCCACACATTTGAGTTGTTGCTATGTTGTTACCCTACAATTAAGAATTCAATCATGTTTGTCCTACTTTACAAATTCCCATTGGAAATCTCCATTGCAAAAGGGGAAAAAAAATGTTTTCCCTGACCGCTCCGGATATGGGATTATGGAGGCATTCCCGAGCGGTTGGAGGCCAAGCTTGACTCTCAGATCTCCTCTTGGGCTCCCAGTATTATTGTGAATCAAACAACATAAAAAGACAAACAATCTTCAAGTGCCCCCGCTGTGGCCGCGGCAGGGGCGCACTTATTTGACTAAAGGCTACACCCTCCTTTATCTCGGCAAAAGAGAGTATCTCTGTCAAAGGAACAAAGGGGGGCCAGACGCCGGGTGGGTGGGGGGTATAGCGGGGCCCATTTGCATGCAGCTGTTTGCCGTTTCCAAGACCACAAAGGCCAATCAAAGGCAGCTTAATGCGGGATGACAAGCGTCAAGCAATGCCTCTGCAATCGGTCTGTGTCACTGCTTGGCGCTCTGTCCAACTTCCAGAAACTGTCCCACTTTTCTTTTTTTAAACATTCCACTCTTTCTTGTATATCCTTAGGCGGTTAGGCTTAAAAGGTCAGCCGTGACTCCACCCGTGACTCCACCCGAGATGAACTTCGAGATGGCTGCGCGTTCCAGTCCACATTGGCCGAATGGCAATATTTCGACATTCATTTTCTTCTCATTTCACCTTCGGGGGTTGGAAACGCCCCACAATGCTTGCGGGATGTTTCTGTTGCGCTCATCTGAGCTGCCGAGCCATTTCCAATTTCGAAGGTGTTGATGGAAAACAAAATATGTATTAGGAGGAGGGATTTTCAGATGGGAATTATTGTCTGTCGTCTGAAGAAGTAAGGAGGGGAGAAATCCCTGAATTAAACATATTGAGGAGCGTTCTCGGGCCTGGCTTGGCTCTCTGTCGAGCTCAATGGAAGGCTTAGCAGGCAGGTCAGAGGGAGGAATCTGAAAAGCTACTTTGCGCACAGTCACTCACTGACCAGAATGCCTGATAAGGCTTCATGTCAACAGGGCCGCGTATTGGGATCACGGCCAATTATAGGCAAGGCAAAGTGGTTGTCGTGGAGATTAACAAAATGTTCTGTATAAAGTGATATTCGATTCCCTCACTGATTGTGTAAATTCATGCTAATCTGGCCTACAGATACGGATTCACCGACCACTTTATTTTCAATTTTCCACCTCTTCGTAAAGGGATTATGCTATGGATGTTTTCCCCTCGCGGTCATCTTGATAGCGTCACAGCTTGTGACCTTTTGTCAGCTGCCGTCATCCAGGATCTCCATAGTTGAGGTCTCAAACAAAACGCCAGATGAAAAGATGTTCATACGTCACTGCGATGCAGGAATTTTGCACGCACCGCCTTTTTTAAAGTCTCGGTGAACTGGAACACAGACAACCGGGAACCTGTGAGAACTTCACTTAACTATTACTTCCACAACTGGAATGACTGCAGAGATGTAAAATTCCTTTCCAAGTCCTATTTTCAGAGGAAAGCCAAAAGGAGTACATATGTTTTTCCTCAACATTTGCGCCAAAACATTTATCGCTCTGGATGTCTGTGCTCCAAAATTTCATGAAATTTAATTTCGTGTGTGTGTGTGTGTCTGTGTGTGTGTGTGTGTGTGTATGTGTGTGTGTGTGTGTGTGTGTGTGTGTTGTGGACTATTGAATTCACCTCACTGACTGTTTCTGTGCTGCTGTTTTGGGTAACAAATAGGCTTGGTAGTTAACTATTGAGCGTCCACGGTAGAACAATAGCTTCTCTGAACCGAGATAATTACAGTTAGGAAATGGAGCGTGTATATTTGTTCAAATGGACGCACCCAGGACACGAATTAGGACAGTACTGGCTACTAAGTTAAGGCACATAATTAAGGCTATAAGTATTATTCTGTGACTGAATGGCAACAGGTGGATGGAGACTCAGACTGTGCACAAATATTTGGTGACTTGGAGAGAGGAGCGAATTGGTTGAAAAAACAAACACCGAATCAGAATTTTTGAATCCAAGTCAGAATTGATCAGAGTTAACCAACGCTAACCGTGCGTAGCCTTGTGTCATTTCATCCTTTGCTTTAGCTTCCAGGGAACCACAGAACTTGTGAAGGTTGCTCCAGTATGTATGTGGGAAGTGCACGTCGTGTGTGAAAGCACACTACGTTCAAATGGGCATTAAGTTAAAATGTTAAGCCAGTTGTGTCAAACTCATTTTTGGCGCGGGCTACATTTTAGTTACCGTTTCACTTGGAGGGCCGTTATGACTGAAACCGTCTAAAGAAGTCAAGAATAACTGTTGATTTAACTATTGTTTACGTTACTATCATGAGGGGTTTGGTCACAAGAAAATGCTTCGAATATATCTCTTATTTATTACATATGAGAATTAAAAATTTTGGTAGACATTTTAGAACAGATCATGGAGGTTGACATATTGGAGCTGCTTTGGCGGGCCACATAAAATGATGTGGCGGGCCAGATCTGGCCCCCGGGCCTTGAGTTTGACACCTGTGTGTTAAACTGTCAGTCGATAAAGCCCAGCCAGGCAGTATACCACCGCCTTTTTTTACTCGCTGTTGGTCTCTCACGCCATCTGAGCAAGGCTACGCGAAGTAAAAAAAAACAAAAAAAAAACAGTTCAGCTTTTTAGCTAGCAGCTGGAACGATGCATGCGGATGGAATTAAAATTGGTCCAAAAGAACATCCTGGGTTCTGCCGTTGGCCACTATACGGTGAGGGATCCTGGAGTTTCGAGTAAAGTACAGTCATACCTCGGTTTTCGACCATAATCCGTTCCAGAAGGCTGTTCGAAAACCGATTTGTTCGAAAACCGAAACAACGCTCTTTTAAAAAAAAAAAATCTTTATTGAAGATGTCTGCTCACAATAGAATGCTACACGAGGAAGCGTCACTTCCTCGTGTAAGGAAAGCGGGAGGAATCAAGTGGCGCATTCAAGTGCGCTCAGTTTGGTCGAGAACCGATTTTCGGTCATAATCCGTAATTCCCCTCTTTGAAGAAATGTGCTAAATAAGAGCTTACCAGGCAAGGATTTGCATGTCGAAATAAAATCTTGTACAGTTTTTGGCTAATAATTGCACCTTGAAAATTAAAAAATGAGATCAGTTAAAAACTTGAGCAGTATATTGTGATGCCAAATCAGTCACTACTCGTTCAAGTGCAGGTCAACAAGAAAGTCGTTAATGAAACAGAGATGAGGGAGGATCAATTTGTCCTTTAGATGGCGAGTACCCTCCCCCGTAATTGATGCGTCATTAGCTTCTGACCAGAATGATCCACGTGGGTGAGGAGGGAAAGGGGCCGCTGAGCTAATCAATAGCCGGGGCTCCGTTGAAGACATTGTTGCCAACTTGCCTTAGTTGCTTTGATGGATGTGTCGAATCGGGAATGGTCAGCCCCAAGAAAAGAGGTCAGTAAAGCAAATGACGTCGGTTCCCTCGTGCCACACATCCCCTTTCGAATTTTAGTACCCAGTGAAATGCATTCCTTCCTTGGCTGTTGTGATAAACCCGTCAGTCCCTCCGTGAGGAATGGCAGGCGTGGTGATCATTAGTTTTGGCGGTTAAGCCGCTGACTCCACTCTGTGTTTTATCAGCCGCCATCCCGCACGGGTTCTGCGGACGCTGCGGGTAATTGTGGTTGTTATTGGGATAGATGGACTGACCCCGTAGCGCCCCACGTACTGTTCGGCTCTACCGACGTCTCCTAATGAGGTGATAAACAGCGGAGCTAAGCAAGAATCCACTCGCATCGACACACATCATGTTATTTTTAAAGAAGGAGCCATTGGCCCAGTGCTCGGGAGTGATGATTTGTTGCTCGTCTTTGGTGAGTGGTCTATTACAATTTCACCTGAAATTGGTGTTTAAAGCAAAATGAATGGTCTATTGTGGAAAAATGTAGTCAAATGGCAAAAAGCAAAGTCATTATCAAAACCGTCTCCACGAACACTTTAAAGAAAAGTCATCATCTTTACTCGCACCCAAGGAACTCATTTGCAACATTGTGACAAGAAGTGGTGAGCGGGTGCTGCTGATTTTAAGTTCAAATGGCTTCGGCCAACTGCAGTGGTACCTTGACTTCTGAGTGTCCCAAATGATGTTTTATACCTGCAGTTGCGTTTCTTATTCATCTCGTTCACTGGCCTGGATTTTTATTTTGGTCAACTGGATTCCAGCCATTTACTGCCACTTATTTGTCAAGTTTGTTTTTCAGCCGGTAGGTGTGGAGGAAGGTCGGTCTTGCACATTTTGTCTCCTAAATTCAGGTTTGCAAACCACTGCAATGACTAGCAGATCCCGATAGATGGTGACGATTCATCGCTTAGGATTTATGATCAGGACAACTTTTGAGTACAAGATACACTCGGGGATGAATCTTGGCCCATTATATCAATGATGAGGGACACAAATGACCACATGTTGGAAGTTAAACAAGTTGACTGTAGACACCTCACACTTGGACAGCCATCCATCCATTATCTTAACCGCTTATCCTCATGAGAGTCGCGGGCATTCTTAACCCTGTTAGCGGTACCGAACCCACCCAGTTCAAATGCACATTTGCCGAACCCTTCATTAGTGAAAAATACAAATATATTTTTTACAAATCCAAGACATAAAAAACACATTTATTAAAAACAGAAATAAGTAAACGCAATTAGTATCAGTATAAAGTGTACGTTTTTTTAATTGTGCACAAAATGAACCAGACAATCATGGCCAAGTGGGCGTGCCATAACTAATTGTCATGTTGAGTCAGGTGTGTCTTAACCTCCATGGCAGAGGCTCCGTCGAACCCCTAAGACTGATTCACCGAACCCCGAGGGTTTGGTCGAACCCAGGTTAAGAACGACTGATTTAGAGCGTTCAATTAACCTGCCATGTATGTTTTTGGAATATGGAAGAAAACCGGAGTGCCTGGAGAAAACTCACGTAGGAAAGGGCAAACTCCACACAGGAAGGTCGGGGCCGGATTCAAACTTATTACATCTGCATTGTGAGGCAGACGAGCTAACCAGTTGTCCACCATGCTGCCATGCGGGGACAGTGTACACACACACACACGCACGCACGCACGCACGCACGCACACACACACACACACACACACACACACACACACACACACACACAGTTTTTGACTGGTATCTTCACTATTTTCTCACTTCACTATTTTCGCACTTTTTAGTCAGAAACCAGCATTAAAATATAACCCATATTATTCTGCTGCTTCCGAAATGGAAATGATGACAAACAGAATGCCTCCTCTTTCTTTTGGTATTTTTGACTGCTTTTACTCTCCCAGAACACAGTATTCTGTGAGTCTTGACAAATGACTCAAAATGCTCTCAAACAGCTGGCAAGATGGGGAAGTTAGCATTGAATGGCTGGCAGTTAAACACACCATCTCCGCATAATGTAAGATCATCTTCAACACTCTGTGACCCTCGTGAGGATGAAGCGGTTCAGATAATGGATGAATCTTTAACACAGTGCACATGTAGCTGCACATTCAAGAAAGAAACTGTTTGCGTGACTCTGTAGGTGCTGCTGTCTTGGTTAGCCAAAGAGTCAACAAATGGATCCAGCAGTTAACGCTGCGAAGCGAGACGTTCCCTAATGAGGTGATGAGCAGCGGACCGAAGTAGAATCTACTCGCCTTCATGTTATTTTCAAGAAATGTTGGCTTCCTTCCATTACGATCTTACGCAGTCCACTTTGTCGTCTCTCCGGCTTTTACAGTATATTTTCCACCATGTATTTTTCGCAGACGTATGTTTTTGTGACGGAGACAGACCGAATTACGTCTGGCCTTTTCGAGAGGAATTTCAAGTTGGGAGTAACTTGGAAACTTTGAGCGTTTCAAGCAACGCTAATTGCGTTGGGCTGCCGCTGTCAAAAGCGTGAGGGTAATTAGAGTGAGGGGCAAAATGAACCCGGGGTGGTAAGTGTTGCTGCGTGACAAAGCTCGGGTTGGCCAATGGGGCTGTGCAAAAGGTAGCAGACTGAAGGAAGGGCTAATTAGGAGCGAGAAAATACCGACGCCGGCTGCCCCCTCGGGGGCCCACAATTGCAGCAAACAGCGGCGATTATTGACAGTTCATGCAGCTCTCTCTGCTTGCACTCCGTAAATGGAACACATTTACATGTTCTACTTAGACTCTACCTAATTGTTTTTTTTCTTCTTAGAGTTGCAGACAACTGCATTTTTTTTAAAAACTTTGGATCACTTCAACCCCAGATGGGATTTGCTATTCCCTTTTTTTTTCCTCACATCTTTTCTTCTCTCCCTCCATAGACCAGTCTCTCTTTGTGAAATGCCGTTTTATTATTCAGACAAGAGAATACTTTGTAATAGCCTATTTCACTCTAATGTCCTGGAAGGAGGGTCATTTTTGCAATGAAAAACCTCATTTTCTCCCTCGCTTAGTGCACTTATTTGGCCACACTCACATTCTTTGCTTTTGCACATATGGATGTTTTCGATGTGTGGACTCCACGTTCATCTAACAACTCTGTTTAAAAAACAAACAAACAAACAAAATGATGATTTTATTCTGTTCTGGTCTTTTCTCATCTTGCAAACAAAAACAAAACAAACCCTCACGCTTGAAGTCCCAGTTTAGCTCTCTGAAGGGTTGCCGTCTTGATTCACTTCTATTTAGTCCACATTTTATGAAGTTACCGTTTGCCTCCAGCGACTTCGATTCTGTTTCTGCCAACAAATAAAGTGTTGTTTCTATTTGCCGGCATTGCCTCCAATGACCTAATTGTCGCGGGTAAGCACTGGATGCCTGCCGCCTATTTATTTAATCTCTCTTTCTAACCACATGGGTTGAGGTTTGCGCGGAAGCCAAGGTTGTAAAAAAATGTTTGTTTTTATGTTTCCTCTCAGGGTTCAGCCGCGCCGCCCTGCCCTTCGGCCTCGTCCGGCGTGAGCTCTCGTGCGAGGGCTACGCCATCGACCTACGCTGCCCCGGCAGTGATGTCATCATGATCGAGACTGCCAACTACGGGCGGACCGACGACAAGATCTGCGACGCTGACCCGTTCCAGATGGAGAACGTCAACTGCTACCTCCCTGACGCCTACAAGATTATATCACAAAGGTGCGTGTGTGTGGGCGAAGTGTGACATGAAACACATGCAATTGTTTCTTTTTTTTCCTCCCTCTATATAGCGGACGTTTTTAATCCACATAACACAACACATTTCTTTCTTCCATCAATGAGTTGGATCATAACAGGATATTTTGGATTTTTAAGGTGTCTGTCTTGTCCATGCCATGTTTTTTTAAGAATAATTGACATTGAAATTCTTTCACACAGAGATCCTGCAAAAAAGCCATATGAAGGCCGGAACAAAAGATCCGAAGTTTTAGCCTTTAACACAAAACCTCAAAAAGTTCTTTCCTGTTCCCAGTGCATAAAGCAAGGTTGGCAAAGGCACACTTGACCTCTCGGAACTCCAACAATGGGGATTCTGAGCCCCACAAATGTTCATTTGGATGAAAGGATATGAGAATGTTCCTTAAGTGGCAGAATTCTGATGTGTCATGGTGGCCTAAAAAGAACCAAAAAAAAAACCCATGGTATTTGAGACCTTGAGATGAGAATCAGGCCTCTTCCAAATGTGGCTGAAAATCTGATACGTAACATAATACGAATGCAGCGTAGACAAAAGCAGATTGGACGCGCCCCATCAAGGTGAGCTTGATGTCATCAAATTACACTGATTGGTGAAGTAAACTCAGTCGCATCTGGCCGAACAACACAAATAAACATGTTACAAAAAACACATTGTAAATCTAAACTACAACAACAGCTTAGACTATTACATTTCGTCTAAATGTATGACATCAGAAGCACATCCATCATTAAATAAACAAAATAATTGTAGACCGCTGCCAGTAGAGTCATGTGTTAGTTTACACCGACCGGCCAGGCCAATTAATTTTCAGAAACTTTTTTTTTTTGTATTACAGTGAAAGCTTCCAGACCTGCCCACAATCGGTGAAATCTGCGATAAAGCGAGACCACACGTTAAAAAAAAAAAAAAAGACATTCAACTTATTATAACACACTTTTTTGACTCTTACTGAGCATCTGTTCTCACTCTCTTGCTCGCAGAGTTCACCGAAGAGGAGGCCTGCTTTGTTCTAGCAGTTTATCACTCCCAGTTGAAGTTGACTGTAAAACTCCAACATTGAAGATTTAAACACCAAAACGTTTAACCAAAGCTAAATTCTGCTAGCTTAATGCTAACATAAATGTGACGTTGAAGTTGACTGTAAAACTCCAATATTATAGATTTAAACACCAAAACGTTCACCCAAAGCTAAATTATGCTAGCTTAATGCTAACATAAATGTGACGGCGTAACAAAAATTGACATCTGCGTTATGTAATTTTTTTGAACACACACATAGCAGCAACACCTACAAACAGCGCATACAAAAATTCTCAAAGGCATGTGCTCTCGATGCTCCGAGGGAACATTGAAGATTAAAAGTGCAAAATGTGATACCATATTCGAAAAAAAGGGGTTTCCTCTTGTTCTTGCACTTCATCACATTGCATCTCTGTCGAGCTCGTTGCTGAACCATGTGGCACTCTAAATACAGATTTCACTTTGTAAACTGTCAGTATTAATAAAAGTGAGCTCTTAAAAATGTGCAAGGTGGTGGGGAACATTGTATTGTTTAATTTCAGGTTGTTGTTGGTTCATGCGTCAACGTCCATTCGTCAGTGCAAACGCTGCAATATTAGTTATGCGTCACTTGAAATGTGCACGGAAATAGACAGTCGGCGATGGGCATTCAATCGGAATCGGTCACTTGAACCCCTTAGTGTGGTTCCAGCTTTCGATATCCAGTTGGACACATTATGGTTATCAACTACCAAATTAGCGGTTTATGAAAATTACATTCAAATTATTTCCCCACCAAAACTGACGGGATGAATTCTAGACAGGCAGGAATTGACGTCCCTTTGCAGCATGCCGCCGCCGCCGCCGTTTGAGTTATTAAAATTAGTGCAACTCCCACAGACTGTGACTCACCCAAAAGCCTCCTAATTCAACCATCTGGGGCGGCGGGCTTGCTTTGTTCAAACACTTGTACCGCATTGAAGTGGCTGTGCCTCAGGTAGCAGGCATTGCTCATCACGGGGCCTTTCATCCCGCTTAGCCTCTCACAGGAGGCTGCCTCGCTGTCAAGCGGCGGCCGTGGCGGCAACACTTCACTGCGCTCGCCCCCCAAGAGGTGTGTATATTTTTAAAGGCCAGTGGATGAACTATTCATAAATAGTAACCGGCAAAGTTCAGTTTGCACGCACTGAGCACTGTCCTCTTCAGCTCGCCTCTCGCTATCTCCCACCTTTATTTATGATGCTGCGCCATCGCCTGGGAATAGAACCGAGCCCCGCCGTTTTCACCCTGTCCTTCTAAATTTACATCCCGAGTCCCTGCATCTGACGGCGTCTGCGCACCCCCCCTACCTCGGGTCGGCCGCGGCCGGTCATGCCACACACCTCGTCTGTCGAAGAGTTAAACTCTCGGCTGCGCTTCAAAACGATCTCCCTGACGAAGTCTCCCTCGGGAGCCTGTGAGCGACGGCAAGAAGCAACCATCCGCGTTCATTGCGACGATTGAGATCATCGGGATCAGAGGGAGCGACTGTAATTACGGCTGATGCAATGACAGCCCCAAAAAGCTTTGCTCGACTTTACTCAGTCTTCCTCTGAGCTGTTGTGGAAGCAGACAAGGTTTTTTTTTCTTTTCTTTTTTTTCCATTTTTCATAAAAACTAAAAACATTGTGGTGATTTATGTGGGGCATTAGCAACACAAGCATATGAACAAAGCCATCGACTAAGAAAAATAGTACAGTCAAACCTCGGTTTTCGAACGTCTCGGTTCTCAACCAATTCGGTTTTCAACCAAAAATTTCGAGTTTTTTATGCCTCGGATGACGAACAAATTTCGGTTCTCGAACGAACTGAGCGCACTTGAATGCACCATTTGACTCCTCTCGCCTTCCTTACACGAGGAAGTGACGCGTCCTTGTGTTGCTTTCCATTGTGAGCAGACGCGTTCAGTAAACATTTTTATTTTAAAAAGAGCGTGGTTTCATTTTTTGAACAATTTCGGTTTTCAAACAGCCTTCTGGAACGGATTATGGACGAAAACCGAGGTTTGACTGTAATAAGCTAGCAAACATGGGTGGTCACTTATATAGTGCTTTTCTGCCTTTGGTACTCAAAGACCTTTACAATGTTTCCTCATTTACGGAATGATGACGCAGCATCAGAAGCAAGTGGGGCTGGGGGGCGGGGGCAGTATCTCGCTCAAGGACACTTCAACAAAGTCGCAATGGCCAATGATTGAACCTGGTTTGGGAAATGACCACTCTACCACTGAGCCATGCCGACCCAAAAAACAAACGAAAGGGAGTTTGCAGTTCTTATGCCTGACCCGAGAGACGAACTAGCTTAGCGCTAAGATAGAATGCGCCTAATACAAAACAACATAGATGTATTTAACCCTTTCAGGGACAGCGGTTACTGCGGTGGACAGCTTACCCTGTTCTCAGGTTACAGGGTCCATGAAAGGGTTCAAATGGAACCAAAGAGGAAAAAAATAATCCAGTCTCCAGTTAGACAGGGTACGGTGCAGGATCCTGGAGGTTCAGAAAAACCTTTTTGTGGGATGATACCCTGCATCAACGCACTGCTCTAGGCTATACTCCGATTCGTTTGAATGAGATCAGTGACAATGTAAACGTATGACGAAGGTAGCTAAAGCGCTAAATACTGCTGGACTACGATGTGTTTTTTTTTTTTTCGGGGAGCAAAAGAACAATGAGTAACCCATTCGAGTTAATTCGGTCATTCCATTCAGGGCCCTCGTAATGTCCGACCTGTCAAGCTTGCGCATGTGTCTCATTATGTCCTTTTCATCAAAGTGAGATGTTGAATTGGGAAACATTAATTTTTTTTTCACTGCTCTCCATTGTAAATCCTTTGCCAGCCAATATCGCTATGGTGACAGCGCGGCAACGTAAACAAATGCAAGCGGGGCTCAGGAACGAACTTCACCACTGGAGGACTAGACAGACAAAAGTATCCAGAAACACTTCTTAATTCAAAGTCAAAGGGTTTTGACTTTGTCTTTTGTGCATTGTGAACAGAAAAGCATTAAATTGTTGAACATATTGAATAATAAATCGATGAAGAGATGCATTCCATTACTTTTGTCCTCATCCTTTTTACTATGGCCTGGCACTAAAACGATCCACAAACCCAAATAATGCCTGCCTGTGTGTGTGTGTGTGTGTGTGTGTGTGTGCGTGCGCGTGTGTGTGTGTGT
>NW_017805540.1:4101458-4142217 GCF_001891065.2 Hippocampus comes
GTGTGTGTGTGTGTGTGTGTGTGTGTGTGTGTGTGTGTGTGTGTGTGTGTGTGTGTGTGCATTCGCGTGCGCGCGTGCGTTTTCTAATACTGTCTGGTATTTGCCACCTCTTCTTTGACCCACTCATAAAGCAGTAGAATAAATCCTTCCCTGCCTGGTCAGAGGTGCAAAAGGACAGCGGAGATTGAAAAGGTGTTTTTGCTTTTTCTTTTTTTTCTTTTTCTTTCTCCACCACGAGAATGAGCTCAAGCGCAATAGAGCTGCAATCACATGCAACAGCAGCCAAGTAGGAAGAACCGATAAAGAGTGAATTTTTTTTTTTGGGACGCCTTGAAAAGAGCAATTAATAATCTTTAAGTAAGCAGGCGAGCCGTGTAACACTGCCGCAGATATTACAAGTAAAAAAAAGCCACAAGCTGTACTTATAGGAAGCAGTTGGATAATGGCGGGGTATTCCTCTTTGTATAGCTCAACGTCGGATGTTTTGTCCGCCTTTTAAGTTGTGCCGAGGATTTATCGAAGTGGCCATAGAATGGAGTACAGTGCATCAAATTCCAAAGCACATAAGTAGACTTTTAACCTTTCAGTTCAACAAGCTTAAGTACGTCGAAATGGATTGTGCACCTTTCAATACACCACAGAGGAGTCTCTGAAGTTGAGACGTCGGCTCAAATACTTTAGTTTGTCACATCCCAAACTCTTTCTTGAATATTTCTTATGTGATGCTACAGTCCATCACGCATCCTGGCTACTCGCCATGTGGCGTGAGCGATACGATGAACTGAAATCACTGGCAGACACAAAGGAATTTGACCTAGCAGGTGCTAATGTGGCTAGCATGAAACCAAAAGACTTTTATGAATTGTGTAGTGACTAACCGCCCCCCTCCTCTGGCCCTCAAAACAAACCATCAAACAAACAAAAAACGCTGAACGACAGCATGGCACAACTTTGTTGTAATTGGAGAACTCTGGAGGAATGAATATTCAGCACCTCAATGTCCAGACTGCAAATGAACAGTGCGGCCCAAAAGCACCTCTGCCCATTCTACCTTATACCGCGACTGTGTGGTGTAATTTCACACTAGATGGGTGGCCAGGCACTACCACATTGCGACATAAGTCAATTTTCCATACACTCCTCACAAAAAGTTGGAGACATCTGGCTTTTGGGTAAAATTTTCAGGATGAACCTCAAATGTGTTTTTTTTTTTTTTCAAAAGCTTCTCCAACAATGGGCTGAATGTCACAATTCACAAGCGTTTTAACAGCCCAATAAATGTATTTACACAGCCTTCATCATTACGCCGGTCACGTTTCATAACAAGACAACACCTAAAAGTTGATCAACGGCATCTTAGCATTCATTCCAAGGCATCAAGTCAAGATTTTCTCAGTGCGAAGTGGCCACTGAACCTAAATTTCATTAGTCAAGGTTGGCAGGGAGAGACTGGAAGAGTCACAGAAAGGCGCCGAAGTAGACATCCTTGAAAATGACAAATGAGAACAAAAACATCTGTTAAGAATTTTGCCGTTTAACTTCTGATGAGCTAGCAGCAAGTTCAAAAAGCACTGAAACGCTGAACGGTTGGACATGTCCAATCAAAAGTTAACAGTAGGTCAAATCAACCTGCATTACATTTGAGGGTCATCCTGACATTCTCTTCGAGAGCCGACTATCCTAATGTTTTTTGATTAGCGTATTCCGTCATTGCAAAAGTAGTGTGTTTGAAAGTAGTGCTTGGCTTTTATACGCATCTAAAAGATGTTGTACAAAACAATCCCATTTAAGGAGCCTCTTGAATGACTAATGGCTCTTTTAAACATCCCCTCCAATGTTTAAATGTATGTCCGGCATGCGTGATGTGACGGCTACTGACCTTGTAAAATATTCATCACTGCCTCACTTTTTTTTTTTCCTAGTGTGTGCGCCTCAGTTCGACTTGCCCGCATTATCCCCCCTGTCATCCCTCTGCCTCAAATGAACTCGTTTGAAGTGCAAACGTCGCCCCCATCTCCGCTCCTCTCGTTCCAACTCCCCCTGCCTCTTAACTTGAACTTTACTTGCACCCAGAAACATTTGCAAAAAAAGAAAAAAAAAGGCAAACTTTTACAATTGGCGCTGTTGCCGATTTCTTCTCCCATTGATGTGTTTTCTGCACACAAGCTGGGGGAGCGTCTCCACACTCTTGTCTGTCTGTTACATGTCACAGCCACCTGCCGTGTGACGCTTTAACGAATGTCTTTCCTCTCCATAGACGCCGATGTTTGAGGAAATGCCACCGCTAATACCTGACGTGCATTTCGCTGCTGTTTTTCATATATCTGCACTTATGCACACGACAGCCCTTCTGCAGTGCTGCCTCCAAGTTTACCCCTCCAAGTTTACCAGTGACATCAGTCATTGTCATAACACATTTACAATTATTTAAATACAAGTGTGTTGAATAATTATATGTGCATATAACAAAATCAAACAATTGATAGCGCTAAAAATTCCAGAACTGCATATTACTACTCGTGATCATCTCCCATTATCATGACACTGTTAACACTTGCTAGTATATAGCAGTCCACTAGCATATAGCTAGCTGCTTGCACAAGAAGCTAATGCAGCACTCCACATAACTCACTCTGTGCTCCTTCTTGTCAAACATCAACAAATTGATGAGCTCAAATGCACAACGGCAATCACTGCAAAGTCATTTGTTGAAAAACAAACAGTTTGATAGCATCTTAGAGACTGATAACAAACCAGAAAGGAGCAACCTATCAAAATAAAATTTGCAGCAGAGTGAAACATTGCAGTCTGGGGATCATCTCTCACTATCATGTCTTCTCCTAGCACCGTCATCTCTTCAGAAAAAGTTTAGCAGACAACTAGCTGCCTGGCGTGATAAGCTAATCGTTACGAGAAGTCTTTATTGTTAATCACCATCAAACAGATGGACTGAAATGCATGACAGCAGTCACATAAAATCAGAGTCAGAGTTCTTTGTTCACAAAAACTGCTAAATAGAATAGAACAAAACCTTTGGATAAAAAGTTTGGCAGAAAGTGAGTTAGCTAACAGCTATCCCATGACGTAGCAGTCGAAATCGTCACTCCTTCTTGAATGAACGTCAACATATAGACTCACTCAAATGTACGACACCAGTCACAGAATCTCTACCGGTAATCAAAGAGTCCTTTGTTAAAGCAAAACTGCTCTGTGTCAGGGAACAAAACTTTCAGGAGAAAAAAAGTTAGGTGGAAAACTTAGCTGGTGGGCATTGGGAAAGGTAACACAGCAATCTTCACTCAGTGTTCCTTCTTGGTGAACATCAACAGATTGACTGAAATATAAGACACCAGTCACAGAACATCACCTTACGGAGTCGTTTGTTTACACAAAACTCTTCAGCACCAGGGAACAAAGCTTTCAGGGGAAAAAAAGGTTTGCAGAAAGCTACCCAGCTTAGTGCGAGAGCAGTCTACATCTCCTTGTCATCCAACATCACCAAAGACTCAAATGCTCAGCACCAGCAACACAAGATCTAAATCAGATCAAGTCTTTTGTTTACAAAAAGCTACCTGCTGAGAGTCCTGTCAGGTCAATGTCAACTTTTAGGGCGCGGAAATTTGGAGGTAGCACTGCACATCATCCTAACAATGAGCGAACACTGCTCACAACCGCCACCTGTGCCTACTGAGCTCTCTGCGGGTGATGACATCTTTCGTCAATCTTGTCTTATTCCTTCTAGGTGCAACAACCGTACGCAGTGTGTGGTTGTCACTGGCTCCGATGTCTTTCCCGATCCATGCCCCGGCACCTACAAGTACTTAGAGGTCCAGTATGAGTGTGTTCCCTATAGTAAGTATCACCACCACGATGAATGACGCTGTGACTTTTGTTGTTGTTGTTGTGTGCTATTTTACATCACATGCTCGTCACAAAGCACGCCGTGCTAATGTATGTGTTCGGGCGCCAACGTGTCAAGCTGCACAGCGCTGGTGTAATGGCAATGGCGCGCTAAGGGATGAGTGTGGCAAAATGTAGCGATGGGGGGGAGGGGTCCACTTGCGTCACGGCTCATTTAGCTGGTGATAGATTTAATGTAATTTAATGTTAGATTGAAACTGCTACTTTCTGAAGGGGTTAAGATACTGAGCTGCAAATATAGGTGAATTAATTGCATATGTTAGTTTTAAAAATACGACATTTTTTCACTGTATATGAAACAAATTGTTTACTCTCATATGGAATTTAGTAGGGGTGTTCCAATCGGGGTTTTATGCTGCCAATTCCAATACCAATCATCCATGAGTGAGATCGGCCAGTACCGATTCCAGCACCAATCCCATGAACTAGCTACATGTTTTCCAATTTTAGTGCTGCTCACTATCATTTTAATCATTGATGCATCCATCAATTTTTGATTAATTGATGAGAAAAACAAAATATTCCCTTCATTACACAAAAACAGGACATTATTTCAAATAGACTGTTTAGAAAGTGTGCAAACCCATTTTAGGATTCACTTACTGGTTTGGCCTGTAACGTGCAGTGTTAAAGGGGAAGTCAACCCAAACATTTTCTTGACAATATGTTCAATGTGCCTCCATTTGTCCAAACACGGCATTCTGATAAATAAAATGTGTTTGTGAAATATGAGTTAAGCAGCAAAATCCACAATTTTTTATCCATCACAGGCGGCGGCCATTTTGCCACTTTTTGTCGACTGAAAATGAAAACACAGTTGCTCAGGGTTCAGGCAACAACCAATTATGGCTTAGCTTCAGAAAACAGAAAGCCCTGTTTCGACCAGTGGGGCTACATAGAACATACACAGAATGTAAAGTACATTTGGAGGTTGATTTCCCCTTTCGGAAACGGGGGAGAGGACACTACATTGTACACATTTTTTTTAAAATTATTTTTAGGACTTTTTGTAATTCTAATTGTGTATTTGTTCTGTAGTGTCTGTCAGCATAGCTAACTGCAATTATACATTTATTTTTAATTGAATGCTACATTTGGAAAAGAAAAGGCATACATTCTCCCTTGTGGGATTTGCATAGCTTTATTATTGCCATTACTTTAAGAATACAAAACTACCGTGTAAATATCTACTGTGTTGTCTAAGAAGAGAAATGAGAGATCATTCCAAACCTTGGAGAATAAAATGACACGCTCTATTCGGGATGCCACTTGTATTTTGCCGGATTTCCGACTCAAATGTAACTGGTGAATTCACTTCAGTCGCTGTTTGAGTTCTAATGGACATCTGCGTTTATGACGAGCGCAAAACCCGCTTGAGCGCTTGTTTGAAACAAGTTTATTCGAGCGTAGCCGAGGTTCTTGTGCACCCCTGTGAAAGTGCTTAGCGTTGATGAATAGTAAACACTTGCAAGAAAAAATCTTTTTTTTTTTTGTGTGTGTGCGTTCCCTTTCTTTCAAACAGACCACCCTTTCACCTCCTGCCACTAACCTCCTCTTGCTGTCTAACCTGCAATTTTTCACGCAGCCTTTTCTCCGCCCAGCAGCTCAGGCTTTCTGTTATTATAATGTTGTGCGCAGTGGCCCCATTTTTTTTTCAAAGCTTGTATCATTAGTGCCGTGCTTTTTCAGATGCGCGCGCCTATAGTTGAATGGCTTTTATTGCCAGTTTAGGACACAAGGGAATATGTGCATGACTGTTCATTAACTAACATCTTGTTGTTTTTTTTTCGCCCCCCCTCAGCTCCTCTTCCCCTAAAAAGCAGCCCGTGTGCAGTTCATGTCACGGTCGCATCCTCTCGCAACTAATTCTCTTCTTGTACCTGCCAGATGACTCATGATAACGTTTCTCTCCCTATTTTACTCTTTTTTTTTCTTTCCTTTTTTTTTCACCGCCTGGAATAGAAGTGGAGCAAAAAGGTAAATAAGTGGCCCAGTCCACAGCCACTAACTTCCTTCCACCTTCCTTCCCCTGTCTTCTCCTTGTTCTGTGGTGTCGAGTACAGCCGCTAGCGCCTCCACACATACCTCCCACTGACGAATCCTAAACCCATAGGAGGATTGTTTACACATATGGACTCCCAAATTTTTCAATCATGAATCAATGGAGCTTCTAGCTACATAAGGCACTCACAAAAACAGATGGTTGAGTGCTGATTTTTCCAGGGTCTCGGGCTTTGCATCCTATGAATCCTTGAAAAATGAGTTTTCTGTATTTCCTACTATTTACTCTTGAGTGGTTTAGGTCCTTTTTAGCTGACAGAACCTTTTGTGTCAGCCTTGGCTGCTCTGAGTCACGTACTGCTCCTCTGTCATGTGGTGTTACACAGGGCTCAATTCTGGGGCCTCTGCTGTTCTCACTGTATCTGCTCCCATTGGCCACTTTTATCCTGCCTGGAAGAAATCAAAACCTGGATGGCACAAAATTTCTTGAATTTCAATGAAAAGAAGACAGAGGTGATACTGTTTGGTCCCAGTGGCCCTTGTACATCCCATCCTGTAGACTTGGGCCCCCTGTCTCCTTATCTTAAGACAACAGTCTCAAACTTGGGTCTTAAACTGGACGGTGATTTTAAACTTGACTTTTGATTTTAAACTTTAAAGTTGAGTTTACAGAGTTCATATGGGGCTTGAAATTTTCAGAACACCTAATGGATATGCAAGTAGTGATAAACTGGCCCGCGAACCTCCGTTTTTATGACAAATCGTTGAAGGAATATAATTCAATGGATCGGTTTTAAGGCTTTGTAATTTAGCCTTGCCAGCTTCTGATTGGGGCACATCTCGGCAGCTTCTCTTGTGATACTTTGAGATAGTATAGTGTATAACTGATTTTGTCTTGAATTTTGGGCATTGGTCTTGAGCCGATTGAATGAGCCCTGTCTTGACAGACACGTCCGCCAACCTTGGATATCCGAGCACGCCCTGTGTTTGCTGTGATATGAATATGGAAGATGTGAAGGCACTCCAAAAGATTCCCTTTGAAGATTCAAAAGATTCCCTTTGAACAAGCAATGTGAACCCTTATTTAGTTTGCTTGACCCAGCATGTCCTGCACCCACCAGTATATACCATATAGCACGTGTTGTGAACTAGCAGTGATGGCTGGCTGAGACTCATCAGAACAAGAATCGCTCACGTACCAAACAGCTGAATTTGGCTAGACCGGACCGTGGCCATGTGCTCGCTCAGCCATCAGTGCTTCGTGTTGTATGATGTTAATCCTTTGCTATTGTTCCTTTCCCTCCGCCTTCATTTTCATCTGCTTCGCTGCCATTGACGATGTTTTCTCACAAAAACGTAAAGCCTAATTATTTTTGCTTCATGCATGCGTCAACGTACGCCAAACAAGCTTTTCATGTGGTATTTGACGTCAGACATCAGCCCCTTTCACACAGCCATTCCTACCAAATTAGTGCATCAATGATGCAGAAGTAGAGCTGGCAAGATTTTACAAGTACATGTTGAACCAGCCGTTGCAGTTTCCCTCATTTAGATAATTAGACGCCTGGGGCACAACTTGACAATCTGGTCTCACAGTTGGCAATGCACCTGTTAGGCTTATGATAGTCACATCATACATTGGTTCCTCACACACCACTTAGCCAGCCGAGGAAGAACAAGAACACAAAATGGCTGACTTAGTTTTCAGAGCATAGGTTCTTGATTGAGACTTTGATGTAGCCTGTCATGATAGACATTTATTTTGGTATTGCTGTATTTCATTTACTTTATTCCACAGTAGTTCATGACAAATACGCCACATATATTTGAAAAAACTAACACTCATAATAAAACTAATAAAAACACAACTAAAACATTTGGGGGAAAAAATACAAACTAACAAACCTTCTGTAACAAAGAATTAAAACTATTTGAATGTAAAGATGAAAAGTCAAACTCGTCAAATGAAAACTAATTGTAATGAAACTTTAATTATTTTATGCATGCTTATTATTACGCTGTGCCCTGCCAACATTCCAATGGGTGCTGGCAAAAAAAAAAAAAAAAGCTTCTAAATTGAGCTTCACGCACCTGTCTCAGATGACTGCTTGCGATCGGGGCTCCATCCCTCCATCCATTCCCTGTACCGCATATCGTCACGAGGGCCGCGGGCATAATGGAGCCTTTCCTATCTGTCTTTGGCTGAGAGGCGGGGTTAACCCTAAACTGGTCACTAGCCAATCGATCGAGGCTCATTTGGGCAAATTCCATGGTAGGAATGCCAACCCTTGAATCTGTGCAATATGGCTGCTTTGAAACTAAATTGCAGACTTCCTATTCAATTTCAGACACTGGGCTTTTTTTCATGCATCACGTCAAGTTATGATAGATATGGCCACCAAATTTTGTGTACATCAGTGAGCCCAGTCTCAGGGCAATATTTCTCAAGAACGTGGCCTCTTAGACACTTTTTCATGGAGAAGCCCTAAAAAAAAATAGTAACATTTCTCTGTCGTGCTGCACCCACAGTTAGCATAGGCAAATAAAGCTTCACATTTTGCATCGCAAGTCTCTTTAGGATACGTGATACTGATTGGGGCTCCTTTAGGGGCCACGTTGGATGGCCAGTTTGAAAGGGGCTACGATCGGATTCTAAAGACAGAACATCAATATCCCTTTGAGCTGTCTTTCATTTACAGGATTTTCAACTTTTTCCATGGTGTTTTGTTCTGTCTGGATATGTCAAGATCCCTCCAAAGTCCCAGTTTTAAGTATACAGCGAAAAAATGGTGTGACTGATCCTTGATTGTCACGAGCATGACTTTCTTCTTCTCTGTTTCGCTAGTCTTCATTTGTCCTGGGACCCTGAAGGGCGTCGGCGACACCACTTTCCTGTATGAGGCGGAGCAGCAAGCGGGGTCCTGGTGCAAAGACCCGCTGCAAGCCGGGGACAAGGTGTTCTTCATGCCCTGGACGCCGTATCGCACGGACACTCTCATCGAGTACGCCTCCCTGGAGGACTTCCAAAACAACCGGCAGACCACCACATATAAATTGCCCCACCGGGTGGACGGAACTGGCTTTGTGGCCTACGACGGCGCCATCTTCTTCAACAAAGAGCGCACACGAAATATTGTCAAGTTTGACCTGCGCACACGGATCAAAAGCGGCGAGGCCATCGTCAACAACGCCAACTACCACGACACTTCGCCGTACCGCTGGGGCGGCAAGACGGACATCGACCTGGCGGTGGATGAGAGGGGCCTGTGGGTCATCTACGCCACGGAGCAGAACAACGGGCGCATCGTGGTGAGCCAGCTCAACCCGTACACGCTGCGCTTCGAGGCCACGTGGGACACGGTTTACGACAAGCGCTCGGCCTCCAACGCCTTCATGGTGTGCGGCGTGCTCCACGTGGTGCGCTCCACCTACGAGGAGAGCGAGGGCGACGGTGGAGGAAGCCAGATCGACTACGTTTACAACACCAAGTTGAACCAAGGCGAGTACACGGACATCGACTTCCCCAACCAGTACCAGTACATCACGGCTGTGGATTACAACCCCAGGGACAATCAGCTTTATGTGTGGAATAACTTTTACATCCTCCGCTACGATCTCGACTTCACGCCGCCGGATCCCGTTGAAGGTAATGGTTTTGTTCTTGAATGTCTTTATTTCCTGTTATCCAGAGGGGAGAGTTTTGTTTTAATTTCCAAAACCCATCATATAACCCAAATTAATTTTATTTCTGGATAAAGCTATGAGGTCACCTGCATATGTCATACATATGTCGGCTCCAAGAGGTCAGAATCAGAATCATGCTAGCATTATTGTCTTTTTACCAGAATATGCAATGAAATGGAACAAACATAACCCGTCCAAGAGACACACAAAAACAATCACCAACAGGGCGATTCGGAGTCGGCCGGGTTGTCTTTTTCAGTCCCCTGTTTTTACAGATGAAAAGAGAAAAACGATAAAGCAGTGGGAGTTGAAAAAAAAAACAACCCCACATGAATCACCTGTGAGGAGAGCACGGCGTGTATTTGGAAGTTGTCAAAGGGAAATTGATTTTTTTATTTTTTATTTTGTTGTTTTGTTTCCATTTCCAAGACCTCAAACAAACTCGGCATTTTATAAAGCCATGAAGTCATTTTCGTCATAAATCTGCAGTTTTTATACTTTGTTGTCTTGTCACGTTGTCCAGAGAGCTTTTCAGAGTTTCCTAAAGCCCAAGCTAACCAAGTTTTTGATAAGGCTAAGCAGTCGTCTGCGCAATCATTTGAATCCCTCAAGAATCAACAGCAACATCTTGAGTTGACTCCAAGGTAAGCAAATGCACTTGTATTAGCTGCAGAATGATGCTCTGGTGAGCTTGTTATTGTAATCCTACCAGTATGAGGTTGAGTTATTATTCATGGCCGGCTCAGCTAATGAGGCTACACAGTCCCATCTGCAACATTTGTGGAGACCTGCAGGAATAGTCCTGCTCCTTAATATAGTTGTCCCCCAATGTGGTGGTTCACTTTTACTCCGGCCTTGGCTTTTTGGTTTGTTTTGCATGATTTCCTTGTCACTGTACACTGATACTGTGGACGTAACCTTGAAAGGCACACGCGCACCCTTCTGCCTCCCTCGGTCTGAAATGTCCTTCGGAAAATCTTTCTCCGGGGAGACAGCAGAAAGCGCAAGTGTCAGCCTGAAGGCTTGTAAGACTCAAGAAGGATACACATTTCCCCATTTTTAACATCTTAACTGATATTTCAAATGTGAGACACCCCAAACATGTGGGAGGAAAAAATGGGCATGCATGTTCTTACTACTTTTAGAACGTGGTGTCCTCGTGACGATCAACACATCACACCAACCAAATACCATATTTTCCACACTAAAAGGCGCACTGGATTATGAGGCGCACCTTCAACGAATGGCCTATTTTGTAAATTTTTTTCATACATCGGGCGCACCGCATTATAAGTCGCAATCTACAATGCATCCACTAGAAACGGCAACAGAAATAACGATCAGATGTCAAACGTATTGAATAAAGCAGCGACAAAGTTCACTTAACCAACAGCAAGTTATAACATTGACTCGTTAACGTTGAACTCTCTTGCCACTCCTCTATTTCTGTGTTCAACTGCGTAACCAATAGCCTTAACTTTGAAGTCTGCGTTGTCAGCATGTCTCAAGCAAGGAGCCATTTTGGGGTCGAAATATTACCGTAATGAATGAATTTTGTTTGGGGTGAATGACTTAGGAGACAACTGCACGAGCTGTTGTTGGTGGCATCGGAATTGGCTTGTCATTTCGTTTCATGTCACAATCACGGAGCCCATGTCTCGGCCCAACCCATTGTTAGCAGCACGCTACCCACGTCTATCTGTCTGATCATAGGTATTGAACAGAATCGAGATTATGATCGGCAACCCCCGATTGCTTTTCAATACGATCAGGCAGGGAAAAATCTCTCTGAATATAACCCACAATGTAGGTGTTGGAAAATACTCTAATTTGGACAGATTGTCATGATGTGTTTACCTTGCCTTCAGCCAGCGGTGTCAAACTCATTTTTGTCGCGGGCCACTTTCGAGTTACGTCTTAATCTTTAATCATCACATAGTATTACAGTATTACTTGTACACAACAATTGATGGATTAGTAGTTTTGAAATCAGTCAATTTTATGTTTGTTGTTTGTTATTGTTCAAGTGAGTTTAAACAGGGTCAGAAAATGATCGCAAAATCTCACTGTTATTTATTACACCTGACAATTTGACATTTTGGTAGAGACTTTAGAAATGATTATGGAAGTTGACACACATGATCTACTTTCGCGGGCCACATAAAATGATGTGGCGGGCCAGATCTGGCCCCCGGGCCTTGAGTTCGACACTTGTGCCTTAAGAAAAAATAACAAAAGAGGGGAGGGTTGGGTGTGTCAAGAATCCAATCAGAACTGACAGATTGACCTCGCGATGAGGGCTCGCGATGAGGGCTCGCGATGAGGGCTCTCTCCCAGGGCGATTGCATCGCCACTAAAATCTTCTTCTTGATTACAATGAGGCGAGCAAGGGAATATTCCCATCTGAGGCTCGGTCACTATCACATTCCTTAATCCCTGGCCCTACCCCAAACCGTTTTCATAACTAGCCTCTTGAACCCTGCCTTGCATGCCGGGAATATGTCTGAGAAGTATTGGTGAGCTTTGTGACACAGCTTCTCCTCATCTCCTTCACATCAAATTTGGTTGCCGCGGCAGCATCAAGGCCACCAGAGGAAATGTTTGTTTGTGTATTTGTGTAATTACCTCTCTCTTCGCAGTATATTTTTGTAATCAGTGTTAATTATTGTATGCGTAAAGCATGCGTAACTTGGTTGAAGAATTCTGCCAAATCGAATATAGTACATCAAATACTGGATTTAAAAAAAAAAGATTGTATTGTTGAGCTCGACATTGGACATTTCTGGAGGAATTGTGTGTGAATGCTGAAATGCTGAATGAAGGAATTATGGATGTGGAATGCAGTTGAATGATGCTGGATGATATGAAATGAGGCGGCCCGGTGGTCCAGTGGGTAGCACGTCAACCTCACAGTGCAGCGGTACCATGTTCAATTCCAGCTCCGGCCTCCCTGTGTGGAGTTTGCATGTTCTCCCCGGGCTCGCGTGGGTTTTCTCCGGGTACTACCAGTTTCCTCCCACATTCCAAAAACATGCATGGGCGGCTGATTGAACTCTCTACATTGTCCCTAGGTGTGAGTATGAGCGTGGATGGTTGTTAATCTCTGTGTGCCCTGAGACTGGCTGGCAACCAGTTCAGGGTGTCCCCCGCCTACTGCCCGAAGACAACTAGGATAGGCTCCAGCACGCCTTGTGAGGATAAGCGTATTGGAAAATGGATGGATGGATCGATATGAACTGATATTAAATGATGTTTGGTGGGACATGGACATTTAGAGATGTTGAAAAATCGGTGACTTAATTGTGCTGAATATTTTGAATTTCCAATGGGAACAATCGTGTGTTTTTTTGAATGTGTCATTGGAAATATATAGGGACTTTTTGTGGGAATTTGAGTGGCGAAAATGTTGAATTTTTGGTCAATGGAAATTTTTGGCAACTTGAAAATTGTTCCCAAGGTGAATTAAATAAGATGAATGTTTTGACTATGGAATGGGAATGCAGAGAATCTGTTTTTGTCAGGTCCATCAATTTGACATTCAGACATAAAACACAAGGAGGAGACAGGAGACTCAATTCGGGTACCAGGGAGAACGAGGAGAAGCGTTGGTTTCAGTTCTCTGCACGTTTCCCAAGGATCTCCCCGCTCGCCCATTGGGAATCTAATGCATGGGTGTGTCCAACCTAAAGGATGAGGGCTGTTGAAGGCACACTGAACTTGTTTGACATAATCAATCTATTATTAATAATAAGCAAATGTATGACAACTAGATATGAGAACTAAAAACAATCAACCTAACAGTTTTGTTGAATGTCCCATTGGGAATGAATAGGAATGAGGATGACAATTGAGCCCCCTCCCAAAATCAATCTCTTATTAATAATAAGCAAATGTATGACAACTAGATATGAGAACTAAAAACAACCAAACAGTTTTGTTGAATGTCCCATTGGGAATCAATAGGAATGAGGATGACAATTGAGCCCCCTCCCAAAAAGTTTTTAAAATGAATGTCTGATAAATTTCATGTACAGCCAAAATGGACAAAAAAAAGCACATCATTTCCATGTTGATCGATCTTTGAAGTGTTGAGAGGTGACATAGGTGACTTTGCCTCAGACCGACGATGGCCACTATTATTCGTCCTCACTGAGCTGAGCTAAGCCTGCATAGTGCAGAAACACCTTGACCCAAATTGACTTCATTGCAGCACACACTTATCATTCCGATGGAAAGACACCCTTTACAGGAAGCAGTAAAAGGCGTGGAATTTTGTTGCATAATTTGAATTGGAAAAATAGCAGTAACTGGTACACATATTTCTTAATTCAAGATAAATGTGCGATAGAAAATTGCATTTTCGATGGGCCTTTCCGTCGCTCTGATCAATTATGTCTCAGTTTGTGAGTAATCCTTTCTTATTTTAGAGACTCATTTAAGGAATAGAAAACGATATTTAAATTGTTTCACAATGATTTTAACCCGGCAAATAGAATGTACATTTAACACAGCCAAGTGGCAAAATTAACTCATGGCATCACACCCTTATCGTGACAGCAAGCAGCTGTGTGAAATTTTACTGGAGGATGGGGATCAAAAATATCATTTTCAGTGATATTTGAATGGGATCTCTTTTAACAAGAGTACCAAATGTGTCTGTTGCTTGCCGTTTTAGGCTCATTTAAGAACAGAGAACTGACTTTACATCTGTCCGATTATAGCTGCAATTATCTGTCCTCAATAAACCGAGCTAAGCCTGCTTGGTGAAAGGGGGGGTGGCGGGGGGACTGTTGACCCGATTTGACGTCATGCCCGCGTATCAGGTTGCGCTTCCACATTAGGAACCGGCACCTCTGGATGCCAGATGGAAATGCGATTGCCGACGCGGCCTTGTCGAAGGGACTTGTCGTCGACGCCTCAATGGGGGCTGTGTGCTCCTGAACTCTGGCCTCTTGTCAACACGTCTGTTTGTTTTCCCGCTGGAACCTGGAATCTGTCCAGCGCCAAAACCCCGCACGCCCAGGAAGAAGGGCCGGGGGCTCAAATACCACCCCCCCGCACCCCAAGTATGGATCTGCTTTTGCCAAACAAACTGAAGAGCTTGATGCCGTGCATGGCGTGAAGACTACTTGTCATGAGTTTTTCTGCCTGCTCCGCTGTTACCATTCAGATGTACATGAATGTAATGAACAAATGTATGATCATAATCACCTTTCCTTGTCTCAAAAGAGGCTGCGTGAAGGAGGGAGAAGGAAGAAGAAACTGGCCTTTGCGGAGCTTTTCCAATGACTGCTTTATATGCTCTCTCAGCTACCGTTATGCCTCAGTAAACATAAATACCACATTACCTCGAAGCGGCAGGAACGGTGCATTCCGTCAAAGGAGCAGACTGAACACGCTTCATGATTTTATTCATCCAACTGAAGTAGTAGCGCTACCTTTATCGGTTTAAATAAGAGATGCGACTTGGTGGCACGCAGTGTCGCCCACTGCATGTTTTTTTTTTTCCCTTCTATGGGCACATTCTTGAAATGTCGTGAGAGAGAGTATCTCTGCCCTGGTGGGCCACCACTTGAAAATAATTGGCCAGATGTACACCTTCTACGTCTTTAGGATTAATGGCAGCCGGCAACGTTCCCTCCTCGTGGAACGACTGATTCTGCAGGATAATCTAATGACGGTGAAGTAATGTCAGTGCATGGAACCAAGGGGGCCACTCCAGGCGGAAAGGAAATTAATTGCAGTCGTTAAGATTCATTGTCCAACGAAGCTCCAAAGTGTCTTTTTCTTTGTTCAAATGTCATTACCATGCGACAGCGTGTCATTTCATGTCGCAAAATGCAAAAACGATCCAAGCTGACAACAAGTGTGGCGCTTGTGAATCACATTTGCACGGTATCTGCTCACTTATCCATTGGCGAAACCAGGTACTATTTCTACTGCTTGGTCAATTGGGGTGGTTGCAAGTGAGTTGAATCAGGAGGTGAGACGGAAGCCACTCCTGGTCACTCAAGTGACAAAGTTATCATAAACGTAGCCTATTGCCGTGCCTTATCTCAGGGCGATCCAGTATTACAGTCCAACTCTTGAATGCTGTTGCTGTTTTCTCTGATAAAATGTGTCTCAAGAAGCTAATATGAGAGATCCTCTTTCTCCTCCGTTATCTGTTTGAGGGTTTTGGTCCCATTTATTGGTTTTTCATGATTGTATTTTCAGAAGTGAACCCAGCCCCCCCACCACTACCACCCAAAAAAAGAGGGCGGGGGGCAAAGTTCTTGGTTAGCATGTCTCGCTCCGCCTGATGCGTTCAATCTGCTGCAGTCTTCACAGACTTGACGAAAGCGCAGACCTCCACCAAGGCCAAACATTGATAATTTCAGTGATCACATTGATACATACCCGACTTCTTCTGTGTTATCTGAGAGATGTGTCAGGCGAACTTGTGAACAAAAAAAAAAAAAAACATTGCTTGAACTGCATCTTTATCTGGTTTCTTAACCAATTGGAATTCATGGTCATTCCTTCCTTATTCTTGCTCCGCCTTGAACAAAGCTAAGTAGCTTTCACAAAATCTGCTCGATGATGACAAGAAAGCCTTCTTGGCAGAGTTAATCATTGTTCACCTTGTTGGTTTTGCGTCGTGCTTGTGTTTGCAGTCATGCACTCTTCCTAATTCCGCTCTTGACTGATGTGATTAGCAAACATCAGTTTCCTTATCGATCACTCCGCTTATTGTTGCAGGCAGTTCACGCGTCATTAAAAGAAAATGTCTGCAGCTGAATTACGAGCACAAAACAGCTCCGATCGATCAATTGGGTCCAATAAACATCAAAGGCAGCCGGCATCTGTGAAGCCACTGCTGTGTTAAACGAAGGAAGACACAAACTGGTTTCTTTAAAGAAGGAATAATTCAGAAAAAGAGTCAGTAATTGGCAGGATAGTTTCAAACCAACAAGGAGCGATACGGTCACCTTAACTTGCCTTTCAGGTAACATTCAATACGGGCCCTCAAAATGAACGGCTGCTCGGCATAAGCTGCTGCCGTATCATCAGCACAAATGGGGGTGTCCGCTGTGAATTGAAATGTCAAACTAAACCTGACTTTCCCTGCGTGCTTCTCTTCACAACCAAATGCGCATGCCACTCATGCCGCACTCTGATTTACTTGCACATCCCTGAACGATGCCTCCAGGTAAGCCTTGGAGTTGCAAGAATGCATTAATCTTCGCCGCAGTTCTGCTTGTCGACACTTATTTTTTTGAAAGCAGCCGGGTAGAGAGTTCACCGTACGCCATGTCCCAATTAGTCATCCACTCAAGACACAAAAAGACAAAAATATGCTTCCCTTTTCCATCAGCGAAAGTTGATAGACTTCTTGCAATTGAATACACAGCAGTCTGACTGCGATGTATTTAACCCTTTAACGCACCCTGTAACCTGAGCGTTAAGGTAATTTTTCCATGTACAGACGCCGCAATTCACATTGCAGTAGACCACAACATGTGGTCACTCTGCCAAAATGCAGAACTCACCAAGGCGCATCTCTCAGACAGTAACTTGAACAATGATTAGCCTTCCAATAGAGTTTTATGTGCTGTTGCTCTGCGATGTTGTGTGCATCTGCATTCATCCTTGTGGCAGCAAACTCTGTTGCTGACCCAAACAGAAACACCTACTCGTTACAGCCTTCAGATTTCACTTGTACAAAGTATCTTTCTCTTATCACAATGTTGAGAATGGTTTCCCTGCACAAAAATTATCCCACATTTGGATGGAGATAGCATCTTTATGTTGCGCACCAAAACAGCAGCACATACTATGGTATGTGCCTCAGATAGTTTTGCTAATTATTCAAAGCTTGCACATCATTAAAAAACGATTTCACATCATGTAATTTAGTAATGTATTTCGTAATATTTATAAACTAAAGGTAAGGTTCAGCAACAGGTGTATTTTTTCTGAAACGTCGTAGCATGGCAAAATCCGAATTTGCGCAAGCTTTTAGAGGGTCGAGTCACTGTTATTCTTACATTGACATGAAAGCGTTAACTGCTGAACCCATTTGACCGTCTCTTAGATTTATTTACAGTAAATTAGGCCCTGCTGAGTATTATGTAATGAGAAGACAATGATTAGTGTCCCTATAGACCAGGGTTGTCAAACACATTTTTGTCGCAGGCCAGATTTTAGTTAGTTTCCCTTGGGGGGCCATTATGACTGAAACCATATAAAGAAGTCAAGAATAACGATTTATTCACCTATTGTTTAAGTTACTGTAATGAAGGGTTTGTTCACAAAAAAATGCTGACAGTATCACTCTTATTTATTACAAATGAGAATTTGAAATTTTGGTAGAGATTTTAGCAATTATCATGAAAGCTGACATCTTTGATTTGCTTTCGCGGGCCACATAAAATGATGTGGCGGGCCAGATCTGGCCCCCGGGCCTTGAGTTTGACATTTGTACAATGGACTTTGACGTTTGGTCACTCCGCAATATTTTTTGTGTTCCTGTTTATGTTCCAAGAGCGACAGCACTATTTTGGTTTCAAACTCGAGTTTCCCTTGTCTCGAATTGTAATATACCAGGAACATATTCCGAAAAATGGCCGTTCACTCCACCCATCTGCAGTTGAGTAAATACTGAGCCACTATTTATGGAGATGTCTTTCTGCCTCAATGCATTTGTTTTTATTGTGAGCTGGCTAGCCTTTTTTTCCCTGAATGTGCTATGTCTGCAACTCGACCAAATTCACTTTCAAGCATCATAAATTACACGCACATGACACCAGATGCAGGTCTAGTGGAGCTTTTTCTGTCTGCTGGTCTTTAAAGAAGTGTCATGGCCGGTGGACAGGCCGCTTTTTCATCTCCAGAAATAATATTCCGAAGTTAGCAAGGGCACATGAATCCTCATGTCTCTTTCTGCCTTCCACGCCACAAAACCTCGACTGAAAAGCGGAACGGCGTTGAAGAAAGAGAAAGGCCTGATGTAAAATTCATGTCTTGTGGGATTTGTTTCGCTGTCATTAATTACCAGCTCTTGCTCGAGGTGAAAAAGGCAAAAAGAGCAACTGTAGTTAGTTTATATCTGCAAATGAAGGCTAACCAACAACCATCTTTACTCCCTCCTGTGGTTTGAAATGGATCTACTTGTCGATCATTTTGACTGGAGCGTCAATTTATGAAAACAATTGGCATTTGATTGTAGATTTACACTTTACAACTGGAAGTCTAATGTATTTAAAGGCACAACAAGCAGCTGTCATCTTGGCTTTGGCGATGCGCTTAGCTAGCATTAGCCACATACCATAAAAAAAGAAAATCAGTCTTAGGCCGCACCGAACGAAATTGACTGAACTGTCGTGAAGTGTGCCGGGTTCTGCCACTAGTTTCCATGAGCGGCCAAACTACTGCATTTACTACGATTTCAAGTTTGAATTGTCGAATCATGGCGTTGCAATGTCACAGATGTAACAGCCAATCCAAAATGCACAGGAGCTTTTCCAATCCATTAATACAGTAAATGGCTTTTAAGATTAAGACATAGACTAAGTCATACCCATACAGTTTATTCACTTTGTGTACCGTGTATATACGTCAAAATATCCACATTCGAACCTCACCATTGCCTGTTTTCTCATCTTTGTCACCATAATGTTCCTCTTTTGGACTACTTTGTGAATATGAATGATGCTCATTATGGAGGGAATATTTGCCTTTTATTTGCCATGACACAAAGAAGATTAGTCCTGGATGATACATCTTTTTTTAATTTAAAACAATTAGAGCAAATTGTTGGGCTTCTCATTTGTCATTTTTTGGCACTAAATAACCGTTATTAGGCGGCTTACGAGCCATTTATCCCCGTGTCTGGTCGGACAGGTTGCCATTGTTGATAGCATGTTTGCAAATGAGGAAAATTAACATGTCACATTAGCACAACCACCACACAAATGACAGAAATGTTGGAACATGGATGATTTTGAAATGTTTTGCAATCCTCGTAAATGTTTCTGGAAAGCTATAAAGAGATCAACCTTCATCATGCTTCATCACTTCAATGATTCCCCTTCATCATTTAAGTGACGTTTATTTGGTGTCTAACTCCTACATTACTCACACTTGGTACACTGTTGGCCATGGGGCTTTGGTGTCGTATTGCACGTAGAAGAGTGACTTTAGCGCCTCTTGAGAGTGACTGGCACTAATTGGCGCAGTTCAGTCCGACAAGTGCTCTCACACGACTACGAGGGTGAGTTATGCTTGCTATCAAAAGGAAATTGCGTGTGCCGAAGTGCCCATATCGGTCATGTAAGTAAGGTAAAATGCAATCATCATCTTACTATGCTATCTCTTAACAAGCCAACGGGAGTCTTTAGTAGGAATAGAGGCCCTGCTGTTTATTTCATAACAGAATACAGGCGGTACTCGCTTTACAACAGAGGTCAGTTCCTACGTCAGAGACTGAACGGAGTAAGTCATAATGCGCTGTAGTCTTATGACCAACCTACGCTGTCGCAGTAGTAAAGGCATCATTTCAGTGAATATTTATCACTTTCATCATCACATTCCCACCGTTTGACAACATGTAGAGTTTTAAACGAACGGAACTTGCATGTTTTGGCAGTGCGTGAGGAAGCTGGTGTAACCGTGAAAGCAGGTGAAACTGTTATGGCAGAGCACTCCGCTGCTCCCCATTGTAGCTGCAATTTTAAGAAATCAACTGAAACAACAAGACCTCTTTTGGTCAGGGTCAAGTAATGTGCTCCGTTTTCAATTTGACACAATCAAAAGTCATCGTAACAACAATCGTCCTTGCCACCAACTATAGATGCCTAACATGGGCCAGGATAAAGAAAGCCAACTCAGCAGATTATGATCTGTAAGTCTGTATAGGTCTCGAACAATGTCAAGGCAAGACTGGGTGATTTCTTTTTTATTTCCTGAGTTTGACAGAGTACTTTTTTTTTTTTTAGGCTGCTTTCCTTCACAGGCAGTTTGCAATTATATCTTGCTCTTTTACAGGCCTCCTTTCCGGAAATCATTTAGGGGAGTACAGGAAGAAGTCTTAAAACACTGCAGTATAAAAATAAAAACCATTTTGGAGGACCAATCGATCTGTGCCGTAAATAGCATTGGGCAGCTGCTGGGCTCGGACGGGATACGCATGCGAGGCAGCCTGCCCCTTGCGTCTGCTGCGGGGGTAAAAGAATGCCAAGTATCGACATATTGTGGAGCTGCACGCGGCATGCTCACTCATCTCAATCATTACTTGGCTCATCGAGAGGATGCAGACTTCTGCTTGGCTCGCACAAATGGAAAAATGACTCAACAGACAGGAAAACGAAATAGAATAAGAAGCGCAAATGAATGCTTTGGGGAGCATTTACATGACAACATAGTCAAATCTGGAATGTTGAAATGCTTTTTCTTCACACGGCATTGGCAACTATTCAAAGGGTCCTGCGAAAATGGATGAAAATGCTGTGTTGCGAACACCACGGCAAGTCGCTGGCGATGACTTTGCACGCTAAGTGGCCAGCGCCATGGGTCCAAAACGTCATCATGGAAGCGAATGTCCAAAATGAGACCATTTGCAACCTCTTGTAGTCTTTTATATCCCGTAGATTGAATTGGCGCGGTTTACACTGTATATGCTCCACCATGGATGGTTTCATTATGTTTTATCATTAGTAAGATGGATTGGCTCAATTGTTCATTGTATAATGGATATTTTTGTTATGGCTGGTGAAAACCATGCCAATGCATTGGCTTCGCTGTCGACCATCTGCTGCCAACATTGTTTGTGCAATGGTCACAGTTTTATTTGGATTGCATTTAAATTGAAGTGCCTTTGTACCAGAATGTAGGATCACAACGTTAGCCAAAACACAATTGTCATGGAAACAGCAGCCGAAATGACACCGTTTTCTTTTTGAAACTGACCCGACTGCTGGCTTGAAACAACGTGGTTGCACTTTCTTATTACCGCTGCCGGGGATGTTTTCTTTGTGAATTATGATAAGTGAGCAGGATTTCTCAGTACAATGGTATGCTATTATTGTATTAATTGATTCGCCAGTGACATTATTTGGGAACCGATCACAGTTTTGGACCTTGTCTGAATTTGCTGTTTTAGTAACAGTGGCTGAGTTCTCAACTTGAGCTGGAACATTGTTGTCTTGGAAACGAAAGCCAGAAACGACAGTTTTCATTTGCTTTGTTGTTAAAACATTCTGTTAGAAATTGACCCTCCTCTGCCAACAAAATCCTGTGTTGAATCAACATGGTTAGACTTTTCTATGAGTACTTACATGCATCGCATGCGTTGCCAGGCAAACGTTCTTGTGACTCGAGCATGCGTGATAACGTGCTTTTCATTCTACCTTAAAGTTTCTGATTTGGCTTTTGTCTTTAACATGCATGTAATTCACATCTCAATTCGAGTGACCGCCGATTTGCTCATGACCCGAATATGCATACACACAGGTTAGATAAAATGACCCACAACATCATGATTTGACCTTCTCTCTTTGTGAAGGCCAAGGTAAGACTACATTATCAAGGTCACTGGACCAGTAGCACTTTGCATATCACGGGACTTGACTTGACCAAATGATTTGATGCCATCTCTGTCACAGTTCGGAATGAACTGAGTAGCAGATCGGATCCCACAAACATGGGCACCAAACAAAACTCCAACACAAAAATATTTGTTTGACTCCGGCTAATGAACCGAGAATACCAAACGAAATGACAGGAGTCCAATTCACACGGCAAAACAAAGGTGGAATCAAATGACTAAACAGGACTATACTTCCAAAAACATGGAAATAAGTGAACAAGGAGGACTACGACGGGGAGCGAGAGGTCTAGAAAACAAACACTTGAGCAAGAGCAGCAACAAGGTCAATAATCCGACAAACTGGAGTCAGTTTGTCAGTCCTTAAATACTTGGCTAATGGACATTGGCAGCAGGTTTGCACACTGAAGGGAAGGCCTGCGTCTGCCACCTGCTGAAGACGCACAAGAACGCAATCATGACAATCTCTGCTTGTAACATTCCAGATCTCAACATGGGCCAGAAATGCTACCTCTTTCTTGAATTCAGATGGTGTTATGACATTTTTCGGTCATAGTTGACATGTCATTCCAAAGGCCTTTTAGTATGCGTTGGCCTAATTGGCCTTATTCTTGGAACCTGATGATTTTCGGGTTTATGTAAGACATTATAAAAAAAAAAAAAAGTTGAGGATGCCCACTGGAATAAAACGTGGTTGTCTTTGTGCCTTTCTGGAGTGTTGACCCACACTATCTCATGCACAGTTAAATCCTTCACAAATTTGCCTATTTTCAACATGTTATTTAGTAGTACTCAGCTCACCTCGTTTCACCCGAGCCTTTCTTTTACATCCTCATCAGTTCTAATTGAAGATTTTTACCACGCGAACCCTCATCCTCTCTGCACACAGGCTTTCATTCAGCCTAGCCGGACCTGCAAGAGTGTGACTGACACGCACACAATGACTGAATGAGCGTAAGGTAATTAGAAGAAAGGTCGCTGCGGAGAAATGTCACAATTGCACCTCTCCACGGGGTGGTCCGGGGCTTTTATATTTATTTTCCTCACAGCGAACAGCTGTGGCCTCGTGACCGCTGCCGCCGCCGCCACACACCGGCTTTGCGTAATAAACTCATATATTTCACTTTGAATGAAAAAGCAAATATTCCCCAGTCCGGCTGATTAGTGCGAATGCGACGGTGAGCCTCGTCCCCAAGGAAATGGAGATATGTGTGTGATAATGGAGTGTCAGATAGCATGATATTGCATTTTCACACAATCGCCCTGGGAACCCGAAGACAGCACAGTCGCCAGACCTCATTGTTGAATGCTGCTTTTATCAGCCCCCACAATCGGCTTGTTGTGGATAGAAAAGAGACAAGTGACCATCCACATGCCTCTCGTCACCGTACTCGCCAATCTGACTACTTTCCACCCTCCCCCCCGCCCCCCACCTGATTTCTGCTCTCATTTCCTGTTGATCTCCAGGCTCTCGGCAGGAGATAACATGTGATCTCGAAACACCTGTGCCATACGGCAAATGGCGAGGGCCTTAGCATGCATGTTGTGCACTAGTAAAACATAGATTGACTCTGCAGACTCAATACTGCGTAATCATGTTGTTGCTGATGTTTGATGTTTGTATGTGGGGGGAGGGTTCGTTTATCTTGGAGCAGAGCAATCACCGACCGAACGGCAGCAGTATCAAACAAAGCCAAAAGTACGCACACTTTGCCTCCACTGCTGACATTTAATCAATTCAAGGTAGTGAATCCAATTGGAAAAGCGTCAAAATGACTTTATTTCTGACTTCATGACTTCGAATCAACTTTCCAACCTCTCAAAAATGGGAACTCAAGAGTTAACCGCGGCTCCCATTTTAACTCTGTTGCCAGCCAAAACTACAGCAGCAACTGAGGCATGTAAACCCGCTCCTAAATGAATCGTTGTGTTGTAAATGAGATTGGAAAATTATTTGATTTTCCAAAAAAGTAACAACGATCCCCTCTGGTTTATTAAAACACAGTCACAGCAGTTGGCCCTAGTGTTGTACAATAAAGGGCCAACAATCTGCTTTCGTTTATTAAAACAGAATGACAATATTCAGCTTTGATTTAGTACAACATAATCACATCAAAAAAGTAACTGTCGTCAGCTCTTGTTTATTACAACATAAACAAGTCAAGTGAAATTGCTTTTTGTAACCCTTCAACGTCTCAAAGGGCTTCACATGGCCACAGTTGACAAATAATATCGACATCCCCTGACGTTAACCCCCAGGAGGGAAACCACAACAGTCAGTCCCGGTTTCTTAAGACAAAGTAACAACTCTTTGCCCTGGCTTATTAAAATAAAGTAACACCAGTCGGCTCTGGTTTATTTAAAGAAGGTATGGCGGTGGTTTATTAATATGCAGGCCTTGGTTTGTTGCAACAAACAACAATCTGTCCAGCTTTATTAAAGCAAAGCAACAAGTCGGACCTGATTTATAAAACAGTCGCCCTGGCTCACCTGCTTACCGTAGGCCTTGTTTTATCACAACAAAGCAACAACAGTTTGTCCCGGTTTACCCCAACAAAGTCACAACAACAGCTCCTCGTTTAGTTAGACAAAAAAACAAACAAACAAAAAAAAAAATCCAGAACTGTGTCCAAATAAAGGCCTTCCTTTCAGTAGATGTCTCCCCATCTGCCGTTGAGTAAATAAACTACCGCTCTCTACTTTCCCATCACTAACATCTTCGGCATGTTTCACACTTTTTTTTAGTGGCACCAGTTGGCGAATTGCCCATCTCTTCACCAGCGCCAAGAACCACCAGCATTATAGCGGCCACAGCCGCACCCACCGCAAGGAGCCATGGTGACCCCACAGCGGGTGGAGGCGCGGACCCAAGGGACGGAAGGGATCCGTTTGAGGACACCCGAGGCTCGGCGACGGCGGAGCCCACCTCGCCCGAGCTGCCGCCCACGCCCAGACGCTTCTGCGAGGCGATCCGGCGGCGGGCCATCGACTGGCCCCGGACCCACACGGGATCCACCGTGGAGAGGCCCTGTCCTAAAGGCACCAGAGGTGAGTCCGCCGCATGTGTGATTGTTGAACTAACTGCAGACTTCTAAGGTTTGATGAGTCTCCAAGGGAGCTCCTGTCCCTTGTCGCTTATAGTACAATTCTATTTTAGTGACTTGCCTTATTGGCACACTTGAGGCATTATGTTACAATTTGAAATTACACCAACATTTTCAAGTCACAAAAAAACTCAATTTTATTTTTGGCTGTTTGGGGCAATTTTGTCTGACATGTATTCCAAAAGAAGGATCAATGAAAAACATGCAGGCACAACTTTTTCATCTACGAGCACTGACAACCATCTTGCTGTATACTGTTGTTAGGCGCAATATATATCGTTGCCGTTCTGTGAAAAACACACTTGTCCATTTTAGTTAATTTATAAAAATGTTTACGTTCAGTGGCCTGGTGGACGAGTGGTTAGCGCATTGACCTAACAGTGCAGAGGTCGTAGGTTCAATCTCGGCTCTGGCCTTCCTGTGTGGAGTTTGCATGTTCTCCCCGTGCCTGCGTGGGTTTTCTCCGGGTACTCCAGTTTGCTCCCACATTCCAAAAACATGCATGGCGGGCCGATTGAACACTCTAAATTGTTCCTAGGTTTGAGTGTGAGCGCGGATGGTTGTTCATCTCTGTGTGCCCTGCAATTGACTGGCAACCGGTTCAGAAAATGGATGGATATTTACGTTAATGGGGGTCCGCATTTTGGACTTAGCCCAAATAAAGCAATGACACATGGACTTGGGTCATTGAAACTTGACACTGGTTTATTAAAACGCAGCTCCAATCATCCCTATTTTGTTAAAACAAATCACACCAGTTTGCTATGGTTTGTTAAAATCAAATAAAAAATAATTGGCTGTGGTTTATTCAAACAACCCAACAATTTGGCCCTGGTTTACGAAAACAAAATAACACAGATCACACCTGGTTTAGTAGAACAAAAATAAAAATGTTTTACTGTTTTATGATAAAAAAGCAGTTACCGTGCTTTGCTTCCTCTTACACTTTAAGGGTGTTCACACGGCACACATTTGCTTCGGTGCTGCACCGATGTATTTTGTTGCGATATATCTTACACCGGAGCAAATTATGTGGAGCGTTCACACGTACAAAGCCGTTGACTAAAGACAAGCGTGTTAACCCCGGTGCAGCCCCACTTGCGTTCACACTGTAGTTTCTGCAGCGGTGCAAAACGAAAACAAAGAGCTGTCGTGTTGGTTCTTTTTAAAACATACACAACTCAAGCAACTACTGTACAGGCACGTCCTTCTCCTTCTCAGTCTCCGTGCCTTCTGCTCGAGAGGCGTTCAATGACCGCCCCGAAAACGTAAATCAACGATGACTTCAATGACACTCAGAAAAGCAAACATGTAATGCGCCAAACAGAATATCAAGAGAGGAAATCACAAAATAAATTCTATGGGTGGGATTGTGAACACACAACAGAGGAACAAACTACACAAACAACTCCGAGGCAGTCCAGTCTCCTACAAAAGGAAAGATGACGGAAGTATAACAGAGCACGAAAGCACACATTCTAGCCGTATGTAATCAACTCTTCTCATGCGTAGCGAGGCTACTCCCCCCCGCAAACGAGCATTTGCTCCGAAGCAAATTTTTAAATGCCCCATCCCCGCCCACCCCAAAGTACCGTATTACAGTTACGAATATTTAAAACAAAAAATGCCTGCAGAGTTCATAATGGTTTTACGATGCTGACAGCTTTACCCCGTGACAATCCAGTATTTCCTATGGGAAAAAATGTAAATCGGCAAAAGCAACAGCGCGTGGACAGTAAACCAGCCGAATTGTGATAAGCACCATTAATTCTGCTATCTTGGAGTCATAATTGCACGAGTGTATCCGCACGGTCATTATTAGAATTAGTTCCAGTTACTAAAAGTGTCCGACATCAAAGCCCGGCAGCGTTGGCGCGCTGATGGCCATTATGCGGCTGGGCTGACAATCGTTTGCCGCGCACAGAGTTACCTTAGCACCCCGTCACACGCACACACTGACAGCACTGTCAAATTAAAAAGAGCCAGATCAAAGCCGGATTGAGTCTTGTTTTGACTGAGGAAGGTTAAAATGGGAAAAGGACGACACATGTTGTCATTGTTGTCAGAGAATAGGCATTCATTAGCCGTAATCTTGTGTTTTTATTCCAAAACGTGACTTCATAGGAAACTGCTGGGGTTTTCTCCCCCTGCTTCACTTAAAGCTGACTGTGTTCAAGAATCCCCCCTCTATGATTATTTTTTCCTCTTACCTTACAAAGCTGCCTAGGCTTTAACAATGTTTGGAAATGAACACTTAGTTTCCTGCAGCGAAGTATGTACGTGTGTTTGTGTGTGTCTGTGTGTGCGAGATTGTGTTTACGTGTGAGCGAAAGCTAAGCGAGAAATATCAGAGCGCCGCTTTTTGGGTCTCCCTCCCAACGTCTGTTTGCTCTGTGCTCCCCGCAGGCGTCGCCTCCTTCCTGTGCATGGTGGCAGGGAGCTGGTGCTCCAAGGGCCCGGACCTCAGCAACTGCACTTCCCACTGGGTGACTCAAGTGGCACAAAAGGTAAGAGAAAAAAAAAAAAATAATAATTCCAGTCGCTCAAGACAACTGAAAAATAAATAACATGTTTCATCACGAAAAAATCAAACAAACAGGGAGCAAAGTATCATGAAAACCCAATTTTTTTTTTTTTTTACTTCCGTCAACTGTGGTTGATTAAAACAAAGCAACACCAACTTGCTGTCATTTATTACAACTAGTAGCAATAATCACCCTGCTAAACAAACTTAAATCTGCCCAGTTTTATTACGACAAAGTAACAACAACCGGTTCTACTTTCTTAAACTGAATGCTGAACCAAAAGACAACTTTTCTTTTCGACCCACTAAGGCCACGACACTTGTTTGTGCTTCGCTAAAGTGAGCCAAAACAAAACAAATACAATGTAATCGGGATGCCGTGTTTTTCATTGTAAGTGATCCCGTGTCTGCGCCACCTCGTGTTCCTCTTTCTATCGGTGTTAAAGTTTAAAAGAGACTCCTATTTCTATTAGGTGACTTTGATACTTGGGATCCAACACTCAAAATAGCAAATTTGACCCTTTGAGGCCACCGTACTTGCAAACATCTGAGGACAATAATTTAGCGATCTCGCTAGCTACAAACGAGCGCGGCTGTCTGGAGTCAAAGCGACAGTTGTTTGGCGGGGACAATCAAAGCCTGACAGGTTATTTCTTCAGTGATTTGTTCCGCTTTGATTTTCGACAAAACAATGCACAAAGCGCCACGCTTTTAATGGAAGCCACGATGGGAAAAACGCCTCCCAAATGTAGCGAGTTCATACAGAGTTCCTGGGTGCTGTCAGGAATCATTTCGGCAAACGCATCAAATGGGAAGCACGCACCCATCCCAGACTATGTCGGATTTAAGGAAAGTTGGAAGGTGGGGAGGGGCTGGGGGGTGTAGCGCGTCATAAAAAATCAATTCGTATCCTAAAAGCATTTCTGACTCCAGCTTCTTTTTATGTTGCTGAGAGTTTAGCAGAAGCAAATAAATCACGAACTGATGACAACTTCAAAGCTCACTTGGAGCAACAACACACACTTTTAATTGCCTGGAAATTTGGTTTATTCCACTGTTGTAATAGGCCACACCTGACTACAGTATTGTTACCTTGCTTTAACAAACCAGGGACATTTTTTGTTACTTTGTTGAATAAACCGCGGCCTGTCGATATGACTTTGTTGAAATAAATTGATACGTTCAAAGAAGTAACCGTCAGCCCTGGTTTATTAACTCATTCACTCCCAAAGACGTTTTTAAGCATCTTTTCAGACTTGGTTCAGAATTGACTGGTATTGAATGTGTTAAAACAAATGGTAAAACATTTGACCTTGTTGTGATAAACCAGATAATATACAGTGCCGTGAAATAGTATTTGCCCCCTTCTTGAATTCTCTGTTCTATGCATATTTGTCACACACAAAGTTCATTAAACCAATTTTAATATCACAAGGACAACCCACGGAATGACTAAATGCAGTTTCTAAATGCCAATTTAATTTATTAAGGCACAAAAAATCCAAACCTTACTGATCCTCTACGAAAAAGTAATTGCTGCCTGAACAGAACAGGTTGTGCCACCCTTGGCAGCAAGAACTGAGATCAAGCGTTAGTGTAAATTGGTGATAATTCCTTCACGTCACTGCGGAGGAAGTTTGGCCCACTCTTCTTCACAGAATACCTTCAACTACGCCATATTGGAGGAGTTTGTAGCATGAACTGCCCGTTTAAGGTCACACCATCGCATTTCAATTGGATTCAAATCCGAACTTTAACTTGGCCATTCCAAAACCTTAATTTTGTTTTTTTTAGCCATTCAGAGGTGGACTTTTTGTTGTGTTTTGGATCGTTGTCCTGCAGCATGATCCAAGAGCGCTTGCGTTTGAGGGCGCAAACTCATTGTCGGATGTTCTGCTCGATTTCAATATTTTTTTCTAATTTCTTCTTGAATTTCTTCAGAAAGTGTCATAATGCAATTTTTTTTTCTTGCGATCTTGATGCCTACTTCAATTTGTCTGACACATTCTATTTTTGTGATTTCTTGATTCAACAAATGTGGTGCGAGGGTATTGCCTGTGAAATTTAAGTCACCTTTCCCAAATTTGTGGTTACTCATCGTGACTTAGTGGTTTAAAAACAATTACTTTTTCACCTAGGGACAGGTAGTTTTGGATTCTTTTTGTGCCTTAATAAATGTAATTGGTATTTAGAAACTGCATTTTGTATTTCCTTGGGTTGCCTCTGTGTGATATAAAAATCGGCTTGATGAACTGAAACCTTTGTATGTGATAAATATGCAAAGAACACAGAAATCAGGAAGGATTTCACAGCACTGTGACAGGCCCGATTGGAATTGTTGGTCGTGAACAACGGGGTAGGATTCATCTATGCTCTGCTGTTTTTTTCAATATTGAAAAAAAAATACATATTTAAAAACATATGTATATCCCTGCTGTTTATTCAATATATATTTTGGGAGGTGGGGGGGTAATAAAAGACACCACTAATTGGTGGCCATTATAATTGCAATATGGAAAATGCAGTGTTTTATTTTTCTTATTTTTTTTCATATCCACTGTACTTTTTGAGAACGAGTAAATTGGCAAACTGCAGATGGTGGAGACCTTCATTTGTGTTGGTACACAAGCATGCAGCACAAACACAATGTGGCAACTCAGGCGAGCGCCCCCCCACTAATAGCATTAAATTCTGGCCCCCGCCGCCGATCCTCTGCCATCCTGTGCGCTGGCACGTCCAGATCCGAAGCGGCGAGAACGCAGCCAACCTGGCCAACGAGCTGGCATTCAACACGCGGGGCCCCGTGTTCGCCGGCGATGTCAGTTCTTCTGTTCGCCTCATGGAGCAGCTGGTGGACATCCTGGACGCTCAACTGCAGGAGCTCAGGCCCAGCGAGAAGGACTCTGCAGGACGCAGCTTCAACAAGGTACTGTGACGCGTTATCCTCTTTATGGCCCATTGTGACCATCTCATCTTAGCCCAGCAGGGCTAAACGGCAGGACGCCGGGCGATAAATCCGAATACAAGGCGGCGCGTGTGCCCTTGTTTTACATACATACAAGCACACACTTGAAGAATAAAAGCGTAGGCTGTGGGAGGCATATCAAGGGATGCTGAGACCTCTGCTGACCCAAATTCATGGCAAATATGTCTTTACAAGGCATTAGAACCGTGCTTGGTTGTTAAAAGTTACCCAGGCGGTGTGATTCCTTGCTGTCCTTTGTACCACAAGGGACCATATCTCGTGGACGAACTTTAGGCAAAGGGGACGCCAAAGGGCTCCCCATTAAAACCATGTGATTGATTACATCGTATACATGGCTTTGTTTGGTTGCTTAAAACTGATGCAAAATGCAAACGCATATTTGGTTGCATGAAACACAATGAGCCGTTCCAACTCTGAATTCTCCCAGCCTTTTATAATACAAGGGACCATATTAGATAATGGACTCAAAATGGATGCCGAACATCTCATTCAGGAATTGGAACATTTTCTTTGGGCCTTTATGTGACAGGGAATCATATTTGGTTGCTTAAGATTGAACCCAAATGGACACTCAAAAGTCTTTCTAGGAGACACAAGAACTGTGTGATGTCTTTTATAGTGCGTGGAACCATATTTGGTTGCCTAAATTTGACCCAAAATGGACACCAAACACCATGTGTTTTCTCCCAGCCCTTTGTACTGCAAGGAAACCTATTTGGTGACATCGAAAAGACCCAATATGGACGCCAATGGGCTCAGTGTTAGGCCAGACCCGAAACAGACATCACACTAAAATTCAGTGAAGCCGCATTTCAACATAGAGCAAGGAAACCACATTTAGTTCCACGAAAGTGACTTAAAATGGACAGCTACGCCATTGAAACCGTGTGATTTCTCCCAGCCTTACTTAATAATAGTAATAACTTGGATCGTATAGTCCAAGGATCCTTTTTTTGATTTCTTGAAATTGACCCAAAATAGAATCCTGTTGCTCTGCTGCAGTGGGAATGCTCAATCCACAGGGGAATTCAACAACACCTCTATTTCTAAAAAAAAGAAAAAAATCCACTTAAAGAGTGATGCCGAGCTGCCGATGAGCGAGGAGCGGCGCGCTCCATCAAGCGCCCGCGAAACTCCTCCACCTCCGCCACATGGCGAGATGATTGACGCTTGTGAAGAAGCGCATTGCTATTCAGACGGCACTCAATCTGTCAACAAAATGTTTTGCACCCAGCGACGCCCGTTTGTTTGCCGGATTACAGCGAGTGGGCGTCCTCGATTGGTGAGATGCGTAGGCACTTCGTAGTGCAAGCAACCATATTTGGTAAATGGAAATGTGGTTATTATTAACCCCTTTTGGGGACAGCGGTCACGACAGTGGACAGCTTATCATGTTATCAGATTCCAAGTTATCATAATTGGTGCATGAAAGGTTAAAATACTATATCAAGCTCTGTGTTCCAAATTGTGATGCAAATGATGTTTTTCTCTGGTCTCTGCAAAGGGCACTCGGCATCAACTGTTACATGTCAACAACTTTTTTTTTTTTGTTAAAGTGCACTGTTCCAAATCATTATGCACAGCACTGTTTCAATATATTTAATTGATTTTAAAGAAGGGTAAATAATCAATTGTTGCATTTGCAGCATCGGGAGGTGGTATTTGTTGAAAACGATCAAAAACTTCTGAATGGATCAAATTACATTATTACATCGGACTTCTTTTTTGGTAGCACCTTTGGGAATGCGGCGTCTATAACCGCTCTCATTTTATTGCTAAGATAGTTGCTAAACATCTGCTTTTAAGGCATTAGAACCATATTTAGTTGCACCCAAAATGGCCCCCAAAAGCCCGCACTCCAAGGCATTACATGTAATTTCTTCCAGCCGAACAACAGCAAGAAAATGCTTTATTTCAATATAATGAATGAAAGTTGGCTGTCCGTTGCCGCTGATAAATTATGAAGAATAATCCAATGAATAATGTAAAGATTCCAGCAAGGTTTCTGTTTTTCAAATAATAACTAAAATATATTAGCATACTCTCAATCCGGCATAGTAAATTAGCTAACCTTTGCTACTATTTGTTTCTTTGTCAGTTTTACCATTGAGTCCTCCACAAAACCAACTGCTATTTAAAAAATGATCTATATTTTGAATGCACATTTACAAGAGAGTTGTTAATGAGCAACCCATACCTGTATCTCACTGAAATGTTGTCTCTTAAAAAGACATCATTCATCGCTTGACATTTATAAAAGGGGAAGTCGTTTATAAAAACCTTGCAGGTAACTCATGCACTGTGCCGTCAACAATTGGAGGTACGCAGTCAAATGTCTTGTCATAGTCCTCCATCATCCTTTTTTTTTTTAATAGTCAAATTTTTGTTGCATTTTCATTTGACCTTGTGTATTACTTTGATTGAGGTTTATTGAGTGACTTGCTTACGTAAGATACCCTTGAATCTGAATGTTCTTGTCAGATACTTATAACCATGATATTTTGTCTATATCCTACTTAAGCACCACATTTCTGCCCTTTAAAACCCACAATTCATCTGCATATTCATGGGCACTGACACCGGGGACACAATACATAATTCCTGCATTTTGTTCCTCTTAATAATTTCTCAGTTTGCTGATATTGCAGAACTAATAGTGTAACCGTGTACTTTTCAACTTTCATCTCAAAAAGAACATTTTTGTTCTAATCTTACCATGTTTCTGCGTCCAGCTGGATGTGATTTTAACTCCGTTGGGTAAAAGCGGGGGAGTCATTCAAGCTCCAAGAGAGCCACAAAGGAGTTTGTAGTGTATTATTCTCTCCGTAGGAAGAAGGCACAAACGATCACATGGCACATTGTTTGTCATCCTCTGGCTAGCGTATGCTAAAGCCTCCCAAACGAGAAGCGTCCTGCATCCAAACCTCAGCGCCCCCCCCACCCCTCCCCCTTTTCTCACATCCTGGTGTAAAGAGGCGTCACATCGTTTTGAAATGATCCTTCAAAAAGGCTTTCTTTTTCCTCCACTCTTCTCATTAGCACTTGTAATTTATGGTAAGTGGCCTCAATTGGCACTTCCTGTTTCTCACTACTGTCTTTCTTTTGTTTGCGTGTGCGTGTGCGTGTGTGTGTGTGTGTGTGTGTGTGTGTGTGTGTGTGTGTGTGTGTGTGTGTGGTGGGGGGGGGCAAGCTTCAAAAGCGTGAGAAGACATGCAGGGCATACATGAAGGTACAACCAGAGAGTCCTTACATGATGTTTTTATTGTCTTTTTTTTTAACACCATGATCCCTTACACTTACGCTTATCAGCATGCATCCAACGTGTCTACTGTGTAATGTCCTTGATGATTTTACCCTCTGTGTGCTTGGCTGCCCCCCCGTGAACTCTTTCCATCTGCGAATGTCAATAGTGTTCCATCTTTGTCCTCCTCTGTGCTATCATAACATCTTTCTCTCATTTCTCCTCTCATGCACGTGCACACACAGACACACACACCCACCCACACACACACACACCCACACACACACATGCTAATACTTTCTCACAGCGTCTTCTTCTCGACTTGCTATACGTCGTGTGAATAATTGCCTTCCCACGGTCATAATTGCACCTCCCTGTCAGCCAGAAGTGTGATCAAAGTGGCATTGTGCTTCACTTTTCACTTGCTTACATTATACAATTCATCTCATCTCCCATGCCCCCACCCCGCCTCCCCATCGCGTCAAATCAAATGAAAAATTGTCCTCTTGTTGCAATGGCGTTTTATCTCTGTGATTCATTTCTGAGTCCATGAACATGTTTCCCTTTTTTAAAAACAAAAACAATTCAAATTCATCCACCTGAGTTTTTGTTCTTCCTTGGGGACGTTCACGGGGCTGAACAAAGCTGCGCATCTACTGGGGGTGTTATTTTACATGTATTCAAAATTTTCACACATGCCTTGCCCTTGATCCACAGATCCCTACTCGACTCAAGTCAACTTCATTTACGGCACACATGGGTACAAAATGCTGGACGTTAAGTAAAAATCAGACATAGAAACGCATAGCCAGTTAACACGATAAATTAATTAAAACATTAAACACCATAAAACATTAAAACATTGCTGAGTCGAAAAGCCAAAGAATTCAAAAAGTGTTTAGAGATGAGTTTCAAATTCGAGGGGGCTTGCCTAACCTTCAAAGTACGGTAATGTCATTCCAAACCAGCTCTCAATTCCCTCTCTGACTCCGATTAGTCCTCGCTACGTCTGGGCCACTGGCCCGAGGCGACGGGCAGTTAACGTAGAGGTAGAGGACCTCAGAGAGGTAAAATTAAGGTGAGAATGTTTCAAGACTGAAAGACAACTAAAAGAATCTTCAGATGAACTCTAAAATGTGCAGGGAGCCAGTGAAGGGAGGCCAAGAAATGAAGTTACAGTATGTGCTCCCTCCGAGCTTCCGTCGCATTTTGTATAAACTGGAGAGAGGCTTGAGGGCGGGCCTGCTAACTCCAAAATAAAGCGCATTACAGCCATCCAGCTGAGATATAAAACAATATCCTCCGTAAACAAGACAGTGTAGCTCAGCCTCTGGCTAGCAGACGTTGGAGCTAGCAATATGCTTTTGGCGGTACATCAAACTTGTTGAGTTTTTTGACGCAAATGTGAGAGTCACTGTCAACTCTTGTATTGCTCGGAAACAAAAATACCAGTTATTGGAAAGGAATTTTTGATTCGTCTATGATGTGTTCCTTTGAAAAAGCAGTTTGAAAATCTTCAGTTTTCTCTTGAGGGTAGGGTTGGTGGGGTGAAGGGGGGGAAGGGGCATGACTACAAGGGGCACACTGTAAATCCATCTGGTTGTCTCTTACCCTGTAATCGACCCCGACTCCCCGAGACACATGCACGCAAGTACACACAGTTAGCTCCCAAGCCTGGATATCCGGAGTAAGTTTAGTATTCATCATTAGCGAAGACTTTTGCAAAAGCTGCCTCCTCCTTATTCCGGCAAAACGGATGCCACCAGACGGATGCGACTGTCTGTGGTCATTTAAGTGTTTTGGATAATCACAGCAGTGACTAATTGGCATTACGAGCAGTGGCTGGTTGTGGTTAATTAGCATTATTGTAAGGCGCACGCTGGCACTAATAGCACCTGGGGTTAAATAGGCACTCCTGCCCTCCACGTTGGAATTTGCTGAAAGTGGCCGTAAAGGAGGACTAAAAACTATGTTTTATGCTTGACTCTTAATTAATATGATGGCTCCTTTGCTAGTTAGCCACCTTGCACAATAGAAATGCATAATGACAAGACATAATCCACAAAGAAGTCCAAGGCATGCTAGGTCGCAATATGTGCCCTATAAACCAGCAGTCCCCAACCTTTTATGCCCCAATTTATTTTTTTTCAGGGACCGGCCTTTAAGGTGTGACGGATAAATACAACAAAATAATATGATATGACTTGCATGAAAACTTATTATTCTAATTTTCTAAACATAATAATAAACAGGGCAGCCCGGTGGTCCAGTGGTTAGTGCGTCGTTCTCACAGTGCAGAGGTACCCGCTTCAATTCCAGCTCTGGCCTCCCTGTGTGGAGTTTGCATGTTCTCCTCGGGCCTGTGTGGGTTTTTTCCGGGTACTCCGGTTTCCTCCCACATTCCAAAAACATGCATGGCAGGCTGATTGAACTCAAAAAAAAAAATGTCCCTAGGTTTGAATGTGAGTGCGGATGGTTGTTCGTCTCTGCGTGCACGGCGATTTGCTGGCAACCGGTTCAGGGTGACCCCACCTACTGCCTGAAGACAGCTGGGATAGGCACCAGCACCCCCCGTGACCCTTGTGTGGATAAAGCGGATCGAAAAATGAATGAATAATAATAAACACGAATCATGACACAAGGAACATCCTATCTGGCCACAACACTCTCTGGTACTCTCTGGTCGCTATGGTAATGTTTAAACATGGCTTAAAAATAAGATACACCGCAAATAAAAAAAAGTGCATGAAAAATACGACTCACCATCACTGCATATTATGCAGACTGGGCTTGGTGCGTGGGAATCTCCCATTGAGATAAATCTGTATTTTAAGTAGGCCTCCTGATACTGTCTATTAAATGTAGCCTTCTTTTTCTTGTAAGTCGTAGGCTCCTCTTCTGTCTCCTGCCAAGGCCTTTTCCCCTTCCCGAAGAAACTTTCCAAAGATGTTTCTTTTTTACTCATTTTGTTAGCTCCTGGGTTTCATTTTAGCAGTAACTTATCACGTGACCGAGAAGCATACTGTAAACGGATGTCACAGAGAATCCGGTAATTTTTCAAAATAAAACATCATTCAGATTCTGAAATAAATAAAACGGAAGTAATGTAAGTTATTTATTCTTTCTGAGTGGCCAGGTACCGGTTGAGGACCACTGCTATAAATGATCCGGTCACTCATTTTGATAACTATTTATGATGACTCACATTTTGCCCAATAAACTGAATGGCTAGAAATAATCCACACAGTCAATTAAAAAAAAAATAGTCCACCTGCAACGCACTGTGCATGTCATATCTTCATTTTGATTGCTTCTCTTGATAGTTAATAAACAGCTTGTATAAATAATCCACAAAAAAAAGTGCGCACAGTGCCCCATTGCAGTGTGTGTGTATAAACAACATCTCTCGTCTTGCCAGTTATTCATGTTAACCGGCACCTTGCCGAACAGAAAGGACCTCAAATAATCCGCAGCGTCAAACAATAGTCTGCAGCACCCTCAGCACACATAAAATGTTTTACGAACGTATGATCACTCCTCTGACAAATTATCACCGGCGACCTGCTACCTTGCACAACAGAAATCAACAGAATGCGCAGCAATAATCCACAATTTTAAAAAACGTTCAAGGTTTGCTCCGGTGAGTCTCTTATAAATTACAGAATCGCTCTTCTCACCAGTTGTTCCTGATAAACTGCCACAGTGCGCAATAGAAATGAACACAACAACTAGAAATAATCCACAGTTTAAAAAAAATAAAAAGTCAACAATGGGCTCTGTTATCATATATACGTCATATAAACTCTGTAAGTGATTTTATCGCCCGTTATTCATGCTAACCACTATCTTGTACAATAGAAATAAACAATATGAAAACAAGAGAGATTGGGAAACAGAGAAGGAGTCCTGAACTAGAGCTGCCAGGGTCAGCAATGTTTTATCAACATATGATACATGCGTGGAATGTTTCGCTTCCTTGCAGCTTATCACAAAGCAGGAAATGAAAGGATTGACATTGAAAACAAGGCGATTCCTTTCCACCGTTTTGCCTCAGACTGCCACTTTGGACACGGATTTGATGATAATGCCCGTCCTTCCTTGGGGGAGGGGAAGAGCTTTCAAGGTCATGACGGGCACAAGAATATTGTTCACAGGGATCGTTTGGACTAGTTTAGAAAAACATTCAGGGGGTTTGCGTTCTCCCTCCAGCATTTTGTCATTATTATTATTCACTAAAGTAAAAGAGAGAGAGAAAAAGACGCTTTTTTTTTTTGGTTGTTCTCCTTCAGCAGGATGTTGATCGGTTGAGTTCCCCTCCCCTGAACCTCATCACAACTCGGGTCATAATTTTGTCGATGTATCAGCTGTTGTCACTGTCGGCCATGCATGCCCTTTTTATCGTTGACCCACTCCGTCCCTCCATCTCCCCCTCCCCCAGTTTTGTTATTAAATGTCCGTGGCTGACATTTCCCGCGTCTCCATGGTGACAGGCTATCGTGGACACTGTGAACAATCTCCTGAAGCCCGAGGCTCTGAAATCGTGGCGAGATATGAATTCCACCGAGCAGACGCACGTCGCCACTATGATGCTGGACACTCTGGAGGAAGGGGCCTTCGTCTTCGCTGAGAACCTCATCGAGCCTTCCATCGTCAAAGTGCCCGCCGAGAACATCGGTAAGTGGCGCACCAATCACCGAGCGCGCCCGTCACTGACAACGCTCTGCCTATTGCTTCTCTTGTCGGCTGGCCCGGCGCCATGTTTAAATGAAAGGAAATGTCTCCGCCGCTTGAAGGCAAGCATAAAACCCGACGGGTGCATTTCGATTTTTTTTTTGTTTTTGTTCCAAGGTGATAGACCTGATGGCTTTTCAATCAGGAAAGTCACCTCACTGAGCGCCGTGCATCTGGATGAATTGGGAACTGACTCTCAGGACTCGAAACAAAGACGCTATTTGAAGGACATTGTTCCACTCGCACAGCCCTCGCTTCCCTCGCCTGCTCCTATAACTGCCGGTGACCTGAGACGATCGCTGGCCTTGTCCCAACCCGAGCTCTCATTAATACTCTTTTTAATGAGCTGTGGGCAGTTCTTAGGGTTCTCTGAAGTAATGAAGAACCTCAATAGACAAAAACTGAATTTCAGAGTCCCAGGTCCATTTTTCTCAAGCTTGAAAGGGGGACGTATAATAGAAAATGTGCTTTTTGAATTACTCTCGGTGTCCCCCCCCAAGATAAAAATACAGGAGAGCCTTGTTGTCCTCCGCTATTGTTGTCTGGTACCAACCGGCTTGTTTTTTCGCCGTTGAGAATTTTAAGAGGAAGCCCGAGCACCCGTGTTTGCACCCTTCCGTTTGGACACCACATTGAAAATGTGCAGTCCCAAAACGTCCCATTCACTCTCAGTTCACTGTGTCCTCTTCTTTGGCATATATCGCCAGCAGCCATCCTTCCACGCAGCGCTTGTCCTTATTTAGGTCGCAGGTGTGCTGCAGCCTATCCCAGCTGACTTTGGCGGAGAGGCGGGATACACCCTGCCCCGGTCGACAGTTCAAAAAATGTTACTCATTGACTTCAGAACTTAGGGGCTGGGTCGGCCGGTGAACAGCGAAAACGTGCTTATGCAAAACATTCAGTATATGTTTTCCACGAAACATGGTGGGGAACCTGGGTGAGATCCCGGGAATAAAATGGGGAGAAAAAAATGTGAATCCGCGGGTGTCGAAGCACAAGTATGCGGGGTTGACTGCACCGAAACTCCTCGACTTTAGCACATTCTTCGTTTTTCTTTGATTATAATGTCGTTAAGATCGAGAAAAGCTGAAGTTGAAATCATGATTACATTTTGATGAATGGCCCAGCGCGACAATCAACAATTCACACAAGGGCTGAATAATTTAAAAAAAAAAAATTAATTGCCATTTTCCCCCAATGATATTGTGACTGCAATTTAATATGCAATTATTTATTTTAACATTTGCAACATTTTTTTTCAAGGCCTTTTTTTTTTAACAAACACAAGCAATAAATGAATCTGCATTACAAAAAACTGACATTGCAACAAGCAAGTGAGTGGTCAACATAAGTCAGTAAGTCATAGGTCAAATTTGAACAATAATGCAAACAAATCGGTGGCATTATCACTTCAGCGTTTCACGTTTGATGAAACAACTCGTCCGCTGTACTGTTGTTGGCAGTATTGTCAAGATATTTACTTAAGTAGATGATGCAGCAATCGAGTCACGTTACTTTTCCCAAGTGCCAGCCTGTGAGCTGAAGAGAGCAAATCGTATCCGACGTCCTTTCACAGGGTGAAAAGAAGCGAGTACGGCTGCTCGTATCCAATTAGCAGGTGTCCCAAACAACACCTCCGGGCAAGCGTCAGTAACACTGGAGACTGGGTCGAAGTGCAGAGTTTGAAGTTCAAAAAAAATAAAATCAAAAAAAGAAATAAAATCAGGACAGACAGCGAAGGCCAGGTAGGCCAATCCCTCATCTTTGTCTGTCAGGGGCCATCATCGACGGAAAGCCGGGCCATTTTCTGGTGCGAGTGTCCTCCTGACCCCGTCGGTAATTTCGCACATCAAAGGTAGCGCCACCCGGCAGCTGGCGCAAGAGCGGCGATGGGGAAGGAGGGGCAGCGCGCTCGAATTCGGAGGATTTTCAGAGATTTGCTCAGCGTTATCCAAAAGCCACGGGGGGGGGGGGGGGGGGG
>NW_017805540.1:4142234-4143260 GCF_001891065.2 Hippocampus comes
ACGTCAAAGTAAAAGCTCAATGTTATTTTTGATCCTATGAATATTTGACATTCATGCGGCAGGAAAGGCTGCACGCTCAACCTTTTGCGAGCACAACCCCTTGTTGTGATTTATTTCTTTTGTATCCGGCAGCCTACAAACACATTTGCCGTTAAGTTAATGGCGCTGCATGGGGTCTTGTTCTCTCACCGGTACAATGAACCTCAACAAGCACCTGACAGTTGTTGTTTTGTTTTGTTTTTTTCCCCCCCCATCTTGAAAATTCGTCATTGGGGTATGTTTTCTCCCATGACTAATGCTGACTAATGCCCCCCTCTTTCTCTCTCTCTCTCTCTCTCTCTCTCTCTCTCTCTCTCTCTCTATCTGTCTGTCTGTCCCCCCACCACCCCTCCATCGCCCACTGGCCCACCTCAGTGATGGATGTGTACGTGGTAAGCACAGACGGCCAGGTGCAGGACTTCAGGTTCCCACAGAGCAGCAGGGGCGGATCCACGCTTCAGCTCTCCTCCAACACGGTCAAAGTCAACAGTAAGAACGGTGAGCCTTACAGTAGCCTTTAGCACTGCAGTAGATTTCTTTATGATTGAAGATGTCAACAGTGAAAGCGATTCCTTGAGGGAGTTTTTGCTGTTGGTCCTGAAACATTGTACAGACACGATATAAAGTGTATGGGAGATGTTATACACCAATGCCAATTGTTTGGCTGAAATATGCCTTCTTCATATGAAAGAATAATGCTGCCCAACACATTTTTACGATTTTTTTTTAAATTAGAAATGCCAATAAACTTTTTGAGATGTAATTTTTTTTGTGTGTGCTGATTCCAAATCAGCCCTTGTTTTTTTCGCAGCACATCAGCTTTTCATCATAAGAAGAGTATAATAATAATGTCATATATTCAGTAATAGTTATTAGTTATTTATGTGATATAGGAATGTATTTAGTCATTTTTAACAGGTGGAATCATTTTCTCTAACGTCATAGCTATAAATGACCATACAACTCAATACATCTTTATTGATGTCG
>NW_017805540.1:4144017-4148892 GCF_001891065.2 Hippocampus comes
AATCAGCCCTTGTTTTTTTCGCAGCACATCAGCTTTTCATCATAAGAAGAGTATAATAATTATGTCATATATTCAGTAATAGTTATTAGTTATTTATGTGATATAGGAATGTGTTTAGTCATTTTTAACAGGTGGAATCATTTTCTCTAACGTCATAGCTATAAATGACCATACAACTCAATACATCTTTATTGATGTCGCGCTTTCGTAATAGCTGTGACTGTAACAAAGTGCTTCACAGAACAATTAACATAAAATACAAAATACAGTAATACAACACAACACGTAACAACTCATGGACAGTCATGCAGTCATAACCATATTCCATCTTACGCCTTGTTGTTTGAAGCAGTTATTGATGAAAGAGGAAAGAATGTTCTTTTGCCAGTGGATCAGAGACGTCATGCTCAAAATGTGCACATGTCTGCTACAAGTTAAGTGTGAAAGTAACCAAGAAGGATGATGGAAAAAAAGAGATTGAGTCACTTCTCCTGTCCCATGTAAATTCGCTTCAATTCCAAGCGTCGACTCTCAATTCCAAATACGCATCCACGCTCAGCGCAGACGCTCCTCTCTCCTCATCTGCTACAAGTTAAGTGTGAAAGTAACCAAGAAGGATGATGGAAAAAAAGAGATTGAGTCACTTCTCCTGTCCCATGTAAATTCGCTTCAATTCCAAGCGTCGACTCTCAATTCCAAATACGCATCCACGCTCAGCGCAGACGCTCCTCTCTCCTCATCCTCGGCTCCACAATCCATCCATCCAACCGCACCAGCGCAGACTGTCCAGCAGCGCCGATTTCTCCGCTAAACAAAACGGGGCTGTGAAAAATGCTGCCCATTACAGGCGCGAATAACACAAATGCCCCGGAGCTGTCAAGTAGCGACAGACAAATAGTGCCGACATTCCTCCCAATTAAAATCAGTGCTGATACACACGTGCTGCCGAGAAAGCGCAACCAACAAGCACAGATTCTTCTCCTTTCACGAATGTCATGACCAAAAAAAATGCTGAAAATAATCCACAACAGGTCCACACGACGTAACAACAAACACCATGTGACAAAACAAAAGACAAAAACAGCAAAAAGCAGAGCTCTTGAACTACGGCGCCATCTTGACACTGAGGGAGGCTATATGACAATGCATATAGTCATTATTAAATTAAAATATGTTCTATCAAAAATTCCGTTTAAAAAACTGTACAGGTAATGTGTTTTCCAACAAAAACAAACTGTCCTAGCTCAATGTAGTCAATGCGATTAAATAAATTAAGTAACCCATAAATTAAAATCTGCACTTGACTTTAATTTATAAATAGCGTGTAACATATTTAAGGATAAAATGATAAACATAATGAAAAATAATAGTAACAAAAATAATAAAAGTAAAAAACAAAGTATACAAGTATGATTACATGATCTAAGAATTAAGTAAAAAATATAACATACTATAAACAAGAAGGTATATAGACTTACAGAATATGGAAGAAAGAAATATGAATATTTATCAACAAAATCTTAACCAAAAAAATAATTACGTTGATAATAAAACAAACATAATAACAATGTATTCACTAAAAGAGGAAAACGTTACACGTTTGATAAACAAAAGTGTCCTGGAACCCCATGTAAATGGCTCCACCCCAATCACACGCAGGGGGGGAAAAAAAAAGCAAATCCCTGACGCGTCATCTTTCTTTTTGCTCCGAGCTTGATTTCATGCCTGCGTGTGTGTTCTCCTCCCCCGCCGCTTTCATGAGCGTGATGTGTTACAGGTGTGGCCAAGCTGGTCTTCGTGCTGTACAAACACCTGGGTCAGTTCCTCAGCACGGAGAACGCCACGCTGCGGGGCCTCGGGGACGCCGGCAGACGTAACCTCTCCCTCACGGTCAACTCCCACATCCTTTCCGCCTCCATCACCAAGGAGTCCAGCCGCGTCTTTGTGGCCGACCCCGTGGTCTTCACGCTGGAGCACCTGGACGTAAGTGCACCCCCGCCACCTCCCCCGAGACTGCAGCTGCGTGCGGCCAAATCAAGCGACTCCCACGAAAGCCATTCGAGTAAAGGGTGAAAACATCAATGTTGGGCGTGTGTGTCACACGTAGCAATTAGCAGAGATCAGAGGAACAGACGAGTGGAATCCAAGGAGCGAATCCACTTCCATCGCGCATTACCATAGTAACCCTCGTCGCGTCTTGTCTCGTCGTCTTTCTTTTATTCCCTAATTTGGATCTTATTCATGCGCTTCCTTCCCACCATGGCACACACTCAAAGAACATAAATTGACACTTATTTGTACAAGATGCGCTCCCCTCACCGCCGCACATGCTCCGGCGTAGTCGGAAGGCTTGAAAATGTACAAGGTGCAGCCATGCATATTGCAGCACGCCGCTCATGTATGATTAATTGGATTTTTTTTTTCTTTTTCTGCAGAAGGACAACTACTACAATCCCAACTGTTCCTTCTGGAATTATTCCGAGCGGAGTATGATGGGATACTGGTCAACTCAGGGCTGCAAGCTGCTGGACACCAACAGGAGTCACACCACGTGCTCCTGCAATCACCTCACCAACTTCGCCATCCTCATGGCCCACCGAGGGAATGTGGTAAGCTTTGGCCATTTCCCCTCATTCAACCTATACCAGTGACATAACATAATAAACTAAAGGCATCCTCTCGAATACAGGCTAGCGCTCTCTATAGATAAGATAAGATAAGATAAACTTTATTTGTCCCACACTGGGGGAATTTGCAGTCTACAGCAGCAAGATTGAGGGGGATAAAGTGTTTCATTGCACAAAATAAATGTTTCAGTAAATAACTGTACACAGTTCAATATAAGTGCAATATAAAATAAAGCATTAGCAATATATTTGTAGAATAAATATAATAATAATAATTGATGAGGGGAAATGTCTCTTTTTTTGCCATGCCACAGCCCTTCACAAAGTGCAGCCACTTGCGATGTCGAAGAATGAATGCCTCAGCTTGAAAAAACACCTTGCCTAATTAACATAAAGAGTGGTACCTCAAATTATAATCTTCATTTGCTCTGTTTCAAACTCCTAACATTTAAGTAACAATTGAGTGAAGTTGTCCTATTGAAATGAATGGAAAAGCAATTTATCTGTTCCGCCCCACTAAATTATGTTATATGAACACTTAATGATCCCCAAATTGACGAACACTTGCATGTGTAGCTCCACCCAAACACGAACATTTGTACCAATAAAGGCCTTCTCTCCAGTAGACAACAAGTCATCTCTCCAGTTAAGTGAATGCCAGCGTCTGCCCTAATAGACGCTGTGTTTTAAATCCGCACTGTTTTTTTTTTTTTTCTCCAATGCCTTGCTCCACCAGTATTTGAGAAAATTTGTTTATTGAAATGATTGGTCCCCGGACTCGTCGACCAATCAACGGACACTAGCATGGCTTTCCTCACCTCTATGCAAGGATATGTTCAAATAAAGGCCTCGTCTGAATGAGATGCCAAGTACTCTCTCCAGGGGGTTGTCGTCTGACCTAGATCACAACGACGAGCACGAGAATGGTGCGTCAGCGAGAAGTAATTTGATTATTTCCGGAGGAGGTGCAGAAATGAAGCAGGCCGTCACTTTAAAAGAGTGAAATGGTGGCTCGAGCTGATGTGGTATTATTGGAGCTAATTATATTTCACTGTGGTCACTGTCTAATATTTCATGTTTCCGTCGCGGAGAATTGCGCTGAAAACGGGGCGAACGCAGCTTCAACTTCCCTCCCGTCCCTCTTGTGAAGTGGTGGGCCCAGCGTTTTGGTCACAAAATGCAGTTACAATTTAATTACATGACGAATGGCAAATGTAGCAAGGACAGCGACCGTCATAAATGCGAGGGATCGGTTTGTGGCTGATTTAATAATACGTCCCCATCTCGTGAACCCTGTCCCCCCCGTCATCTGTCTTAACCTCAACCTTAACCGCAGCTTGAAACCGGAGCCCCCCCGAGGCAGGGCTTAGCCTCTCGCCAATTGCCTTTGCAGCACCTCCGCCGCGGCCCTCGCCCTCAATAAAAGTGCAAATATCACAGGAGGATTTGCCCGACTTGCAGGAGTGATATTTTGTGCACGGCACTCTGCTATTTTCACATTTGTGTGAAACAGGCTTGCGTTTTAGAACTTTGACCTCAGAAAGATGAAACCGCCACAAGTAGCTCTGCATTCCAGCTTACTCCAAATGGCACTCGGTGGGCCGCAGACCTCCGGCGAGGCCGAACAAGCCTGACCAAATTCTCCAACTTAGATAGAAACCTCCTGCATGTCTGAATTTTGTCATCAACAATGAACAGCATCATAGTCGCCTTAAAAAGTTAAGAGACACCTCTACCGTCTCCAAGAAATGAGCCACGCCCCATCCATACCAAAAGTAAAACTACTACGACTCACCGGGTGTATTATCTTCAGTCTCTAAAAAAAAATGCCTCCCTTCAAATAGACATATTAGACATAAACAAAGACAAAGTAAATAAATCCCCCTGCCCCATTTGAGGAATTTACGCATTGACAAATGTTCAAGTGCCTTCAACCAATTAACAGACGCAAACTTATCGAGCTCCTCCCATACACAAAAATTTGTAAAAATAAAGGCCTCCTCTCAAATGGATTCCTTGTACTCTGCAGCTGAGGAAATGAATGGCTCCCCGCAACTATTTAAAGAATTGTACATGTTGACAAATTCAGGGGCATTCACCAACATTAATTGTGTATGTCTACCTGCACACATACACAAGCAAAAATAAAAGCGTCTCAAATACTACTAAATATATCAATAAATAAATGCCCCCCAGCAAGTGTGTGTGTGTGCGTGTAAATATATATATATATATATATATATATATA